>NC_054704.1:31304553-31339553 GCF_016097555.1 Gigantopelta aegis
TCCCTCGGTTTCTGGCGTAACTGTATGGGCCACCACCCAAATGTCTGCATCCGGGCATAGAAATGTCTCATTTCGGGATGATGACAGAACAGGTAACGTCTCGAACAGCAGTCTTCTTCATCCCAGGCAGCGTCTGTGCCACGGGCGGCATCTGTTTGATCTGTGGGTTCATCCACGAGTTCACCATCTTCAGTTCCATCCCCAATTTTGCGTGTAGCATCCGCTTGATCCACACAATGAGTACTCTTCTTCTCATCTTGTTTGGTAGCCACTCTTTTGACTGTATGTCTTTCTGAACATTTGCAGACCAAGATGTCGTCCTCGTCGCTACTGCTGCTACTAAGACTGCTCGAATATCCCGATGCCATCTTCTTCGTTCCAGATAGAGTGTAACAAGCCACAAGAATGTAAGAATCATAAAACACGTCTGTTCTCTAGCACAGTCACAAAGCAAATGAAGTGTAAACCATAAATCCATTCTTTTATACCTTCGTCCAAAACAAAACTCGTTCACCACTGGTGACACTCGTTAGGGTTGCAGAAGTTACACTGAAGAAATCCCATCTGGTTTTGATGGTCGTCTTGCATGGCGCAGGGCACAATCGAGTTCAGCTCTGGTACAAAGTCACACATGACTGTGAAACAGCCTTTCAGTTTCTCCCATTGTTGTAGAGAAAGGAATATTCCCTTCTTCGAAGGTTTCACGGATTTAGTTTCTTCACACCACCACCACTGACGCAGGTCCACCCCAGCAAAGTTCTTGTCGACACTGACATGGACGTTGACACCAAGGTGTCTGAACAATGTTTCGTCTTTCCCCTGGTTTAATGCTGAAATCGTTTCGTCAATTTGGCTTTTACATCCACACAGTTCGATCCACTGTTTAAGACTAAGGACAATACCTCGCTTGGTGGGGAAAGTTTTCCCCTTGTCACTGTCAAATTTCCTTATGTGAATAGCAGTGTCCCCTTTCCATAACTTGGCCACCACGTAGACGTTAGTTCCAAGTTCTAGACGACATCTCGCTTCATCACTTGTGGAACAGGCCATCTCTGGATTGAACGTAGATCTGATCGTTTTCGGCGAGCGAATGATAATGAAACCGTATCTAGCCTTTTTATACTCTTTCGTGTTAGTCTAAGTAGGTCAGGGGCCGGTCTAAGTAGGTCAGGGGCCGGGGTCAGTAGGACGTTGTACACTGCACAGTAGGCCAGTCTAAGTAGGTCAGGGCCACGGAAAGTAGGTCATGGGGCTATACAGGACGAGGTCACGTGACGTCATCAAGGTCAAGGTCACGGAAAGTAGGTCATGGCCCCATACAGGCCCTGATACTACTGACGACACCACTAGAGCACATTGGTTTATTAACCATCGGCTATTGGATGTCAACATTTGGTAATTTAGACATATAGTCTTAGAGAGAAAACTCGCTACATTGTTCTATTAGTAGCAAATAATATTTCTTATGCACCATCCCACAGACAGGATAGCACATACCACGGCCTTTGATATATCAGTCGTGGTGTATGTGATTTAAGCGACCACATCTTCACTAGTCAGATGCTTTGTAGAGTGGGGTTTTCTTTTATTAGTCTACTGTTTATTCTCATTCTTATCTTGACTAGTGTGTTACTTATGATGATGGTGGTGACGACGACGATCATGTATTCTAGCTACAGTATGCACACTTATCATTTGCCTAAAACTTGGTCTCGTTCCAAATAGTGCATCACAACTGGTCAAAGGCCGTGGTATGTGCTTTCCTGTCTGTGGGAAGTGCTTACAAAAGAGCCCCTGTTGCATTAGAAACAAAATGTAGTGGGTTTCCTCTGATGAGTAAGTGTCAGAATTATCAAATGTTTAATACCCAATAGCCGATGATTACTTAATCAATGTGCTCTAGTGATGTCGTTAAACAAAAAGTTTATTTTTTGTCGTGAAATATTGGTAAGAATTGGAGAAAATGTAACCTTACAACCTGAAATGGCAACGTGGTAATACGTATAGAGATGCAATATTTTATGCGTCGTTGTGTGTGGGGTTTTTTTTGTGTTTTTTTGTCAGTTAGCCTACGTACTGGTGGGCGTCATAAATGTAACTGTCAACAGGTGGGAATTACTAATTTATTTTCTATATACTGTGCCAACCGATTCTCTTGTCCACGTAGTCGATGAGCCGTACAGAATCCGGATATTAAACTGGTGAACAGATTTAAAACAGATTCCAAATTTACTTACTGTTCAAAAAGCAGGGAAGCCATTCGTATGTCTTGGAATTGTTAACACACGTATGTGTGTAAACAAGTAAGTGTTATCAAAAATAACGAATGATGTTCTCACCAACGGGTGTGTAAGACAAAATGTTAACTATCATGCAGGAAATTTCTAAGATATGGATTCTCACATCAGTTAGAAACATCAAAAAGTCTGTGATTTAATTATATCTGAACAGTTTACTTACCTGTAATTTTAGAAGATGAATGTGTATCCAGTGCATATTATTTTATTTCTTTATATTTCATAGTTAATTAATAAAGTGAGTTTTAGTCATATGTCGTTGAGGACACGTCAGTCAGGATAATTGTAGTGTAACCAGAAGGGTTCATATTAATTTATTTTTTTACCAGATTATAAATTAAATGAATCTTAACCAATAATATATTAAAACATGGCGTCTGCTTAAGAATGTTTTAAGGTACATGTATATCTGTATTTAATTGTTATTTTGTTAATATGTCTCTACAGGAAAAATAAAAGAGCAAATTTTCGTTACTTTACGGAATCGCCGTGGAGCGTAGAGTAAAATGTAAAGCATACCAAACATTAATAAGATTAACTTTTAGTTTTGCGGGTCATATCCGTTACGTTACGGAATCGCTGTGGAGCGTAGGGAGAAAAAAACAGAAGTAAGTACACTGTTTAAAACCGACACTTTACACGTTCAAGATAGGAATATTTAAAGGCCTTTCGGATTTTAATTCAGATTAGACAAAACATGAACCCCAATGCATAAGACATCACTAAAAGTGTCACAACCCTACAGAAGCATACTGATTTTGTTTAATGGTCATCGGTGGAAAAAAAAGAAGTATTAACGTTCTTCTGAATGGTACTAGAACCGGCCACTTGGGGACTAACTGACCTAAAAGTATGTGTCTGAAAGGAATAACCTGGCCAAGAAGATATTACCTGCAAAGCTAATGGACTTCTATATTGGGAATATTGCCTTCGCCTGAATCGAGGCGCCTACCACAGTACAACTAACAACTTCGCTCTATTGATCGATGATGTACACAGTGAAGGTATATATTAATCGTTGAATCATTTTGTACGTACGTATGTATGTTATGATGTGTGAATATTGTATGTATGTCGGGTTTAACCATTACATACATAGATATTAACGCACTGGATTAACGAATTTACATTCTTTATAGCCTCACAAATTTCCTCATGCCGGTGCTGGGACTCAAACCTGTGGCACTGATTCGCCCGGACCTTGCAGGCTTGCTATGGCTGTCGAGTCCTTCTTTAAAAAATAATAATGGGGCCTACAAGCTATACGCGGTCTACGTCGCTTACGTGCATGAAACAGTGGAGAAACTTGGAACTGGCTAGTATGCATTGATGTATGAATAATTGGTAAAATCCATCGTTACGGGTGTTACATTTTGAGGGGGGGGGGGGGGGGTAAATGTTTTAAAGTGAAGTTGCAGAGAATATTATTTGTATCACTCTCCCCATTATTTGAGTTTTATGCAGTTAACATGTTTCTCTCCCAACTTCCATAAAATATTTAAGATTTAAAATTCTATGTACTAATTAAAATACCTACCAACTTCCGTTACGGGTGTTACACTAAATGGACAAATAGTTTTTCAAGAAGTACATTTTATCAAAATCCTGTGATGTGTATGAGTAATTTTAATAAAACTTTATTTTATTCACCATGGAATTTATGAGATTTATGAAGTATAGCCTTAGACGTTTGTCGGCAAACAATGGTTGACTTATCTGTGGCTGTATAAGAGTGAATGCTCTGTATCTTGGGGATGACATTGACTGACTTCCACAAGTCTAGTACAGGGGATCTTTTGAAACATTGATCCATGTCATTTTGTGTTACTTCCTCAACTTCAGTATTGATATTGCACATTTCATGAACTTGCATCCTGTACAATCACTTTGCGGGTTCGAACACAGCATTCAACAGTACGCTTAACAATCCCATCAATCCCATCAACGGGACCTTTACCATGGAAAGAAGCAAACAAATTCCATTCCACTGTGTTGCCGAGTGTTCGCTTGATTGTCGTCAGAAATCTAAATATGAATTTGTTTTTGAGCTGTGATGCTGCTCCATCACTAAATATTTGGATGGTCGTTACATCAAGGTTTGCTTTCAAAACTGTGAATGAGAAGTGGAACATGGAACAACAGTTTCTTTAAAATGTGTGAGATTATCGCTGGCAAACGCATACGATTTCATACCACCAACAGTCCACACAGCGGATGTGAATAATGAAACTTGTCTCTAATGCCAGTGAGCAGACTGGATTTCGTCAGCATACACACAGGTATAATTCTCTAAGAAATCAACTTGAAGTACTGCATGTGATGGATCAGTTACATGTTTTACTTCCTCAAAGAATGAGGCCTGTTTCCTCTTTACATGGGAATGGATGAGAAAGTTTGGTAACTTTGACTTCAACAATAACATAGCTTCACCTACAGTACCCTGCTGAAGTTGTTTCTCAAACTTTGTATCAAGCTTGACCCACTGATACCATGAAGCTTCATGGTCTCGGGTTATTCTGGTGACCTTCGATTCAAATGCCTCAATAAATAGTTTCCCGTCACAACATGTTTCACAGTCATTATTCATGCATGTCTTTGATGTTGCATCACAAACACATCGAGCAATGAAATCCTGTGAATATGGATGAAACACATTTGAGACCTTCTTGGACAGACAATCAAGAATCATAATGATATTCTCGTGATATAAACAAAGGCACTGGTTTTTGGCATGTCGGCTGCTGGAAGCACGTGAATAGGACGGAGTTTTAAAAAATTTGTACGCCCAATAATGACTGCAGGGTTATCTTCTTTGAAACATGAATACGCTTCGCCAATTGACATTATTGTCAGGTGGCGTTTCTGAATTAAAATTTTTTCTTGTTTGATTTATCAATGATAACATCCTTTTTACCCGGGGCTTGTCGTGAGATATCATCTCTCTCAAAAAATCTGCAGACAAGACTGATGGTTTCATCTGGCAATTTTGAACATCTGTGGCTGGATGTAGGTTTCGGAATCAAAGTTTCAATTGTAGCCAACTGGCCGACAACACTTTTACGCCTCCTTAGATTTTTGGAAGAATAGCTTTATCTCGTGCAACTGCTTTTCCAAGTGCTTGTGCAGATTTGTATACTGGCACCTCATTCTGTTCGTTTACCAAATTATTCAGTCTGTCTTTCTGACGTTGCCTGCAGAGCTTCACACGTTGTCTAATTTGTTGTCGTCGCATTTCAATTTCTTCATCAGATGCATTTGCCTTTTTACACAGTCTTCTCCTTTTATCTCTTATTCGTTCCTTGTTGAGATAATCAAGTTTCTTGTTGGGATCGCTGCAAATTCTTGCTCGTTATGCAGCTATTCTTTTAGTTGATGTCTTTGGTGGCATGACTGAAAAAAGGCAAAGTAGACTTTAATACTTGATATAACTTCAAATGTTTTTTTAGTTGTAGATTGCTTTAAAGTTTGTTTTAGCTACACCACTAGAGCATATTGACGTATCGGCTAATGGATGTCAAACATTTGTTTTTTGTGACACATAGTCAGAGGAAACCCGCTACATTTTTCCATTAGAAGCAAGGGATCTTTTATATATACTTTCCCATAGACAGGACAGTACATACCATGACCTTTGATATACCAGTCGTGGAGCACAAGTTTGAACGGGGGGAAAGCCCAATGGTAGACATCCACGGAGGAAGTTCTATCCTGCGACCGTGGCACCTCTAGCTCCATTAGAAGCATGGGATCTTTTATATATACTTTCCCATAGACAGGACAGTACATACCATGACCTTTGATATACCAGTCGTGGTGCACAAGTTTGAACGGGGAAAAATCCCAATGGTAGACATCCACGGAGGAGGTTCGATCCTGCGACCGTGGCACCTCAAGCGGGCGCTCAACTGACTGAGCTAGATCCCGCTCCCTTAGTACCATAATATAAAAGTATTATATAAAATAGGTACTTACTTTGAATACATGTAGCTTGTCACTGGAAGAATGGTGCATTCTGTATGCTAGTCCGTGTAATAGTGAATAGACTGCCTTGATGCATCATATTATATATCATTATCAATTTCACCTCAGGTGTTTGGTTGACAGTTTGACACTGGTGACATCAAGCATGCAGCTGCACTAGTGACCAAACCTTACTTGAAAGTTTTAATGAATGACAACTGTCACCTTTAGGACTTACCAAAACAACATAATTTCAAAGAAACATTAAAATATACTGAACTGACATATAAACTGCCTTATCGTTAAAGGGACTACATGTATCTTGAGTGTTTAGATATTTTGTAAAAACAATTCGGCCAATATAACCTTTCATAATTATTATATTGTACTCTACTTACATTTTCTTGCTTAGAATTATAAAATGTGTATAACCAATTCACTTCGGATCATGCTAATGTTTTGTAGTAGATCAGTATGGATTTTTGCACACAATAATTTCATATATATCAGTTTATTTTTTCTTCCAAATGCCATTGTTGACAGTAAGCTACAAAAATGCAAACAACTATATACATTTATACATAGTTATGAATTGAAAATTATTTTTATGATTTTACTTAAGTAAAAACTTAAAATGACATAATGTGTAAGACCCGTAACGTTTCAAATATGTAACACCCGTAACGCTGGAAAATCAATTCAATTTGACAGATAATTCCTGAAATCATTTCATATTAATAGTAATCAAGAAAATAAAGAAGAAATAAAATACTGTGTTTCTACCATCAAAACTAAATAATAGAACACAACTTGTCTTCTTTTTCCGTTACGGGTGTTACATTGGTCGGGCTACATATTTATGGTCAAATCAAAAAAAAGTAAATTACTGACATTAATAAAATGTTCTCATGATAAAGTAGCAACAATAACCATTCTTTAATGGTATATAATAAAAATGTCAGGCTTTATTAGAATCTCATAGATAAGGTATGAAGTTTGGCTCTTCTTCGCGTGTTTAGAAATCAGTTTGTGCAATGGTTTTGAATTGTTGTATACCAAACATGTAAATAAAACTCAGCAATATTTTATTAGGTTTACATCCCCCAGAGATACTTCCTTCTAATACCAGAAAACGTTTGATTATATATGACGATTTTAAAAATGGCCCTATGGGGATAGTTACATGGATTTGACCATTTATATGTCGGGTTTGATTATTACCTACATAGATATCATCGCACTGACGCAGGTGATACAGTCTTGACACTATACGCTATAAGCTATCAAGTGATTCTTTAAACAAAAAGGTGTAACCAAAAGAGTTAACAATAATTTACTCTTTTAACAGATTATAAATGAAATGAATCTTAAGAGGTTATGTATTGAAGAATGTCGTCTGCTTATGGAGTTTGAAATTATATCTTTATTTGATTGTTATTTTGTTAATGTGTCTCTATTGGAAAAACATTTCCGTTACGTTACGGAGCGTGGACAAAAAAAAGCAGTAAAAAATACAAAACATTAATAAGATTAACGTTTACATTTGCAAGTCATATCCGTTACTTTACAGTATCACCTTGAAGGTATGGGGTTAAAAAACAGTAAGTAGGCGTACACTTTTTTGAACCCACGCTTTACAGTTTCAATATAAGAATATTTAAAGGTTCTACTGGATTTTCATTCAGTGCATAAAGCATTACAAGCTAACACATAACTAACAGTGTCAAACCTATAGAAACTTCTATTGTTTATAAAAAAATAAAAGTATGTATGTCTGTATGTATGTATGTATGTATGTATGTGTGTATGTATGTATACATGCATGTGTGTATGTATGTATACATGCATGTGTGTATGTATGTACGCATGCATGTTTGCATGCATGTATGTCTGCATGTATGTCTACATGTCTGTCTGCATGTATGTATGCATGTATGTATGTATTTAAGAATGAATGAACGCACTGGCTCAGGAATTTTTCAAAAACTGAAAAAATACTTCAGTAAGAGTAGATGATGACATTAAAGTTATTCTGGAAGTTCTGGAAAATGTCAACAGAAGTTGGGTAAAATACACCTGAGTGAACTGTGCTACAGTATTTTTCCAGTAATAGTACTATTATTACAGACAGTGATGTGTTTAAGATCTTTTTTGTTTTTTGTATTTTTTGTGTAGGGGTAGGGGGATATAATTACTTCAGTTGGTATGTGGTATGTGTGGACTTTAAGAGCTGGACTACATGTACTAGTCTACAGAAGCTGAATATTTGTAAAATTGTTTCAAGTGACAATGTAGCTGGACAATAACACTAGAATTTTTGTATCGTGTGTTACGTGGAATGTCATGTGTAGACAATTACAGTGCTGACCTAATTTGCATTTATAAACATTGAACATTGAATGAATAGTTTGGTATACTTGGACATTGGTCCGATAATATATCTATGGTCAAATACATATAAAACTAAAAAATATATACATATATATATATATATATTTTAAAGTGAGTCAATTGAAGGTGGGGGTTTTTTTTTTAGGACTAGTTAAAAGCTAGATTTTCTTTTAAAATGCCTAACATTACGTGTAATGTGGAATGTCATAAGTAGACAATTACAGCACTGACCTAATTTGTATTTATAAACATTGAACATTGAACGAACGACATTGGTCCGATAATATATCTATGGTCAAATACATATAAACTGAAATATATATGTATGTGTATATATGTATGTATGTGTATAAGTTGGTGTTGATTTTTTTTTTTTTTTTTTTTTTTTTTTTTTTTTTTTTTTAGGACTAGATAAAAGTTAGATTTTCTGTTTAAAAAAAGTGCCTAACATAGTAACCTACGTTTGTTGTCATTACAAATGAACAACATTTACTGAGTCGTGTTATGATTTATTAAGAGAGCGCCTATAGGATATAGACACGATTGTTCAGTGAATGCAGTAAACGTACGTGTATTTGATGATAATATTCTTTGTTGTGTAAACTTAAAATATAAATTATGAATTAAAATTTACAATATGGTAAGATACATATGTACGCAATCACATTCAATTTATTCATTTTTCTTTTTAGGGAGAAAAAAAAAAAACGTTCCAACCTCGGATGCATTCACTATGTTGACCCTTGCGTGTGCTGTAACCTCACCGTGGTGCAGGGGTGTAACATTCTCTTTGAGAATGGCCAATACAGCACACAATTTTGAGTAAAATTCAGTATCCGTAAAATTCTGTGATATTTGTGTTTTTGCACAGTTCTTTACACTGTTTTTGTTTGGGTCTTGAATTTTTATATTGATATTGATCGTCGCTTTATTTGTTTGCATTGCCATAGTTTGACACCCAATGGCCGATGTATTTTTCGTGCTGGGGTGTCGTTAAACATTCATTCATTCATTCACTATGTTGAAATAGCTATTGTAGTCTGTAAACTAATATTTTTGGCTGTTTGCTGTGACCCTTTTTCACCTTTGGTGGCGTGACATGACAAAATGAAAGTGAGTCTTTAGAAAATCCTTCTTTTTTTCCTCTTTTTTTTTTGTACTGCACTATTAAATTAGTATTAAACTATGCTTGGTCGTGCCAACCAAAATACTTGCAGGACTAAATATTTTAAATTGAAAAACACTGTCAATATATTTATAATTATTTCTGGAAAGACGTATTGATGGCGTGGGAAACATATCTTAAAAAATGCAAATCAAACTCCGTGTTTGAAAAGATAATGTCAGAATATATTTGGAATAATAATGACATAAAAATAAATGGAAATTCAATATTCTATAGAGATTGGTTTGAAGGAGGGATAAAATTTATTAATGATTTTGTTTCACGATAGAGGTAAATTTTTAACTTATCATGAATTTAAGTTGGCTTTTAATATCAATATTAATTTTTTAACTTATCAAGGTGTAATTAATGCGGTAAAACAATATTTCAAATTGTGTAAAGTTAAACTGAAAAATAAGCTGCCGTCTCCTATATTGCCATATAATATTACAATGTTAAATACAACTGTTAGAGGAAGTAAACATTACTATAATACTTTACTAAATTCGTCGTTCTCAAAATCGGCGTATAACTTAAAATGGGAAAACACTTTAAACTGTATTTTTTTCAAATTCTGATTGAAAAATATAAATATAATTCCTTTATGCTGTACTGATAGTAGTGAATTGTACTGGTTTCAGCTTAAAATAATTCATAATATACTTCCTGTTAATACCTATTTATATAAAATTGGATATATTTCTTGTCCGAAGTGTAATTTTTGTAAATTAGAACTTGGTATAATTATCCATATATTTTGGGAATGCACTTTAGTCAACTCAATTTGGACTGATATTCAGAACTGGATTCATGTAAAAACGGGCAGCAACATTAAATTTAATAAAGAAAATGTAATTTTTGGTTTTAAACCAGAAATAATGATCCCGTTAATGCCATTGTACTTGTTACAAAACACTTACTATTTAAAAGTCATTTCAATGCACATGTACCCAGTTTGAAATGGATCCAAAAAAGAGTTGACTGAATACTATTATGTGACAAAAGCAACAGCTTTTTCCGCGTGCTATTATGATAAATTCACCAAATTTTGGTCAATTTGTCACAATTTATTTAAAACTTAGATTGTATTTTTTTTTTCTTCTCTTCTTTTTGATACTTAGTATGTCCTCGGTCTCCTTTTGAATTTTCCATACATGTATGTTGGATTATTAGTCACATATATGTGATTTATCTTTAACTACTTTATTTTTCATGTAGTTAAATATCTCTTTGTCATATTCACTGTATATATCTGTGTGTGGATATCATGTCAATTTTTTTCTTTCAAATTTTGCCCCAGGGATTCGAAATTGATTTTAAGTTGACCGTTGTTATATACAAAATATAACTGTTTTTCGGTCAGTCTTGTTTTAAATTTATTTGGCTAGTACTATGTTTTGTTTATCAGCCGAATACGATGTATTCGTTTTTAGAAGATTGTTAGGAATAGGGATAACAAATAAACCAACCGCTGAAAAATGGTCTTGTTTAGAGGCTTAGACGCAGGCTTAGGCGGCGGGTAGTCGTGTGGAGCTAAAATATCCGAGAGACTTGGATTTGTTTCTGTATGCAATAACCGGACGTGCTGTAATAGGATTTTTTATAACTGTTTGCAGATTTAAAAATTACTCCTTCATAAGTTTACCAATATCAACGTTACGTCGACTGTAAATTATTGGAAAAATTATTTTATCTCTTTCTACGGCTTTACCAGATTCAACATTGATCCCAAATGGCTGTTTTGTCTGTAATGTATGGATCCAGAAGGCCTCTCGTTCAGGTCTCAAGAGGTCTGTTTCGTCGTTTGAACCAAGTATCAGGGGTTGTTCAATTGGAATTATTTCAAAAGTTTCATCTAACGAATGGTCAGGTAGATTGAAGTGATTGGCGACAGGGGTGTCAACTTCATGCCGAATATCATACTTGTGACAAACTGCTCTAATTCTCAGTTGGTTTTGTGTTTGTCCTACGTACTGATTTGTATATAAATTACAGGTGATTAGATATACTACATTTTTTAAATCACAGTTCATGTCTGTCCGAATTTGATATTCAATTTTGGTCTGTTGACATTTGAAAGTCGACTGCGTTTTAAGTAAGTTATGAAGTCTACACTGGTTTTGTCACAAGCAGCAGAGGAGCCAGTGCTTATTTGAGGTGATTGGTTATGCCGAAGATTGTATGGTTTATAGTCTTCAGTTGCCCTAAGGGGATTTTATAAATCTCAAACAGTTTCAGATTTAATTTTTCTTAAAAACCGTTTTGAATATCCCTTAGGTTTTAAAGCACTAAACACCGTTGAATAAGCCTCATTGAATTTTTTTTTGTTACTCGAATTTCTGTGAAATCTAATAATCTGAGATTTAACAATGCCTTTAAAAGTGTGGCATGGGTGAAAAGACTTGCAGTGGAGAAGTTGGTGTGTGTCTGTGGGTTTGAAAAACACTTTGTAGTCTAGGTAACCTGATGTTTCAAACTGTGTACCTTTATAAATTGTTACATCCAAAAAGTCTTCAGTGTTTTCACAAAACTTTTCATGTCTATTTGCAATGAGTTTTAAGTGAAAGTCTATGTATTCTGAAATATTGTACGATTCTGGCCCACTGTCTGAAACTACTGGACGACCGGGTGGTGTGTTAATATCGGTTCATGTATCGACTGGCTTGTGAATTTGTGGAAGTAGATAAAATTTCCGGGTTTGTGATTGTGACCTGGCTTCTAAATATTTTACTTGTTTTTTTTATTAATATGTCCCTGATCTTTTAGACATTGAATAATTGCATTGAACTTTTCACAATTGTCAGGCCAAAATTATAGCTGTGCCTACTTTAACTATTAAGCTGTCGATGGGCTTCTCGGATATAGTTCTCCCTTGATAGAATGACAGTGGCTGAACCCTTAAATAGGCGTACACTGTTTTGAACTCACGCTTTACAGTTTCAATATAAGAATATTTAAAGGCTCTACTGGATTTTCATTCAGTGCATAAAGCACTACAAGCTAACACATAACTAACAGGAAGGAAATGTTTTATTTAATGACGCACTCAACACATTTTATTTACGGTTATATAGCGTCAGACATATGGTTAAGGACCACACAGATATTGAGAGAGGAAACCCGCTGTCGCCACTTCATGGGCTACTCTTTTCGATTTAGCAGCAAGGGATCTTTTATATGCACCATCCCACAGACAGGGTAGTACATACCATGGCCTTTGATATGCCAGTCGTGGTGCACTGGCTATAACTAACAGTGTCAAACCTAAAGAAACATCGATTGCTTATGGGCATCGCTGGAAAATAAAAGTCTGTATATCTGTGTGTATGTGAGAATGTGTGTATGTATGCATGTATGCATGCATGTATGTATGTATGTATGAATAAACGCACTGGCTCAGGAATTTTTTTTAAAACAAAAAAAATTGTTATTTTCTAATTTTGCCCCAGGGATTCGAAATTGATTTTAAGTTGACCGTTGTTATATACAAAATATAACTGTTTTTCGGTCAGTCTTGTTTTAAATTTATTTGGCTAGTACTATGTTTTGTTTATCAGCCGAATACGATGTATTCGTTTTTAGAAGATTGTTAGGAATAGGGATAACAAATAAACCAACCGCTGAAAAATGGTCTTGTTTAGAGGCTTAGACGCAGGCTTAGGCGGCGGGTAGTCGTGTGGAGCTAAAATATCCGAGAGACTTGGATTTGTTTCTGTATGCAATAACCGGACGTGCTGTAATAGGATTTTTTATAACTGTTTGCAGATTTAAAAATTACTCCTTCATAAGTTTACCAATATCAACGTTACGTCGACTGTAAATTATTGGAAAAATTATTTTATCTCTTTCTACGGCTTTACCAGATTCAACATTGATCCCAAATGGCTGTTTTGTCTGTAATGTATGGATCCAGAAGGCCTCTCGTTCAGGTCTCAAGAGGTCTGTTTCGTCGTTTGAACCAAGTATCAGGGGTTGTTCAATTGGAATTATTTCAAAAGTTTCATCTAACGAATGGTCAGGTAGATTGAAGTGATTGGCGACAGGGGTGTCAACTTCATGCCGAATATCATACTTGTGACAAACTGCTCTAATTCTCAGTTGGTTTTGTGTTTGTCCTACGTACTGATTTGTATATAAATTACAGGTGATTAGATATACTACATTTTTTAAATCACAGTTCATGTCTGTCCGAATTTGATATTCAATTTTGGTCTGTTGACATTTGAAAGTCGACTGCGTTTTAAGTAAGTTATGAAGTCTACACTGGTTTTGTCACAAGCAGCAGAGGAGCCAGTGCTTATTTGAGGTGATTGGTTATGCCGAAGATTGTATGGTTTATAGTCTTCAGTTGCCCTAAGGGGATTTTATAAATCTCAAACAGTTTCAGATTTAATTTTTCTTAAAAACCGTTTTGAATATCCCTTAGGTTTTAAAGCACTAAACACCGTTGAATAAGCCTCATTGAATTTTTTTTTGTTACTCGAATTTCTGTGAAATCTAATAATCTGAGATTTAACAATGCCTTTAAAAGTGTGGCATGGGTGAAAAGACTTGCAGTGGAGAAGTTGGTGTGTGTCTGTGGGTTTGAAAAACACTTTGTAGTCTAGGTAACCTGATGTTTCAAACTGTGTACCTTTATAAATTGTTACATCCAAAAAGTCTTCAGTGTTTTCACAAAACTTTTCATGTCTATTTGCAATGAGTTTTAAGTGAAAGTCTATGTATTCTGAAATATTGTACGATTCTGGCCCACTGTCTGAAACTACTGGACGACCGGGTGGTGTGTTAATATCGGTTCATGTATCGACTGGCTTGTGAATTTGTGGAAGTAGATAAAATTTCCGGGTTTGTGATTGTGACCTGGCTTCTAAATATTTTACTTGTTTTTTTATTAATATGTCCCTGATCTTTTAGACATTGAATAATTGCATTGAACTTTTCACAATTGTCAGGCCAAAATTATAGCTGTGCCTACTTTAACTATTAAGCTGTCGATGGGCTTCTCGGATATAGTTCTCCCTTGATAGAATGACAGTGGCTGAACCCTTAAATAGGCGTACACTGTTTTGAACTCACGCTTTACAGTTTCAATATAAGAATATTTAAAGGCTCTACTGGATTTTCATTCAGTGCATAAAGCACTACAAGCTAACACATAACTAACAGGAAGGAAATGTTTTATTTAATGACGCACTCAACACATTTTATTTACGGTTATATAGCGTCAGACATATGGTTAAGGACCACACAGATATTGAGAGAGGAAACCCGCTGTCGCCACTTCATGGGCTACTCTTTTCGATTAGCAGCAAGGGATCTTTTATATGCACCATCCCACAGACAGGGTAGTACATACCATGGCCTTTGATATGCCAGTCGTGGTGCACTGGCTATAACTAACAGTGTCAAACCTAAAGAAACATCGATTGCTTATGGGCATCGCTGGAAAATAAAAGTCTGTATATCTGTGTGTATGTGAGAATGTGTGTATGTATGCATGTATGCATGCATGTATGTATGTATGTATGAATAAACGCACTGGCTCAGGAATTTTTTTTAAAACAAAAAAAAATGTTATTTTCTAATTTTGCCCCAGGGATTCGAAATTGATTTTAAATTGACCGTTGTGATATACAAAATAAAACTGTTTTTCGGTCAGTCTTGTTTTAAATTTATTCGGCTAGTACTATGTTTTGTTTATCAGCCAACTACGATGTATTTGTTTGTTTTAAAAATTGTTAGGAAAGGGATAACAACAAACCAACCGCTGAAAAGTGGACTGGTTTAGAGGCTTAGACGCAGGCTTAGGCGGCGGGTAGTCGGGTGGAGACTAAGATATCCTTGAGACTTGGATTTTTTCTGTATGCAATATCCGGACGTGCTGTAATAGGGTTTTTCATAACCGTTTGCAGATTTAAAAACTCCTCCTTCATAAGTTTAACAATATCAACGCTACGTCGACTGTAAATTATTGGAAATATTATTTTATCTCTTTTTACGGCTTTACCAGATTCAACGTTGACTCCAAACGGCTGTTTTGTCTGTAATGTACGAATCTATAAGGCCTCTCGTTCAAGTCTCAAGAGGTCTGTTTCGTCTTTTGAACCAAGTATCAGGGGTTGTTCAATTGGAATTATTTCAAAATTTTCATCTAACGAATGGTCAGGTAGATTGAAATGATTGGCGACAGGGGTGTCAACTTCATGCCGAATATCATACTTGTGACAAACTGCTCTAATTCTCAGTAGGTTTTGCGTTTGTCCTACGTACTGTTTTTTTACATAAATTACAGGTGATTAGATATACTACATTTTTGTATGTATGGTGTATGTATGTATGTATGTATGTATGTATGTATGTATAGTGTATGTATGTATGTATGTATAGTGTTTGTATGTATGTATGTATGTATGTATGTATGTATGTATGTATAGTGTATGCATGGGCAGACAGACGGTCGGAGGCGTTGATGTATATTATTATTATTACTATCACTATTATTATTATTATTATTATTATTATTATTATTATTATATTTTTGTACGTATTTATGCATGGTTTTAATATAATGTTTCTGTTATTTTGGGTTAACTTGTTATTGGAGGAATTGCAATGACGAAGAAGAACGTGAGGAAGTCGAACATATGAAGAGATCTTGTAAATGATTGGTTTAGCTACATAAGACTAACCAATCGCACCAGATGTTATATAACGTTCAGAAATGTTAGTCTGTCGTTGTTCCGGATGTTGATATACGACAAAACGAAAGTGTGATGTCAAAGCAAATTGGCATATTTGAAAGGATTTTTAAGAACCTCCGTATTTCACTTCATGCTCCGAGACAGCCGGTTAAATTAGTTGGGACGGACCATTTAGGAAATAAATACTACGAAAAGGATACAAGTAATATTTAAAGCAGACCGGTGTGGTGTTGGGGGGGGGGGGGGGGGGGAGGATACGATGACTGTACTCTGTATTCTTGCCCACATGAAACGCCTTTTTGATACAATAGAATGTACTACAAGTTATTTATTTTTGAGCCGATTGTTTTCGAAATTGCACACAAATAGTGGGGTTTTGGGGTGGGTTCTCTCTCTCTCTATCTCTCTCTCTCTCTCTCTCTCTCTCTCTCTCTCTCTCTCTCTCTCTCTCTCTCTCTCTCTTTTTCTCTCTCCGTCAAATCAACTAAAATTATTAATTCAAAAACAAAAAAAACATTATTCATGGAGGCTGGGAAGGACTATAGTTTAACTAGTTTAAGCTAGGGTTCCGTGTACATGATTGCGCCAAGCTTATGTGTTTTACTTTATATATGGCAGTTATGCAGGATGCTTATGTGGTATCTGGTTTGTTATATTCCATATATACTGTAAGCAATGCATTGTATAATCATTTCGTGCCAAGTTCTATTTGAAACATGGTTCCAAACATGTCCATGTTCTGAATGAATCAATATTTGTTTTTGAACTACCATTAATCATTATAGCCAACATATATAAAATATACAGCTCACACACCAATTCTATTAACATTTTTACCTCTGCAGGAGAAGATTTCGATTTTGGCATTTTTTTGTCACCTTGTAAGGAAATTAATGAATATAAAAGGTAACTGAAAACAAATTCTTTGCCTATATGATGATGTCACTTTGATGTCGTGAGCATGTGATTTGTGTGCTTATCCGGAATGAATCGCTACATGGTGTGATAGGATTTACAGCATAAGAAACCACATACATTTCATCACGCATAAATCTGCCACAAAAATTTGTCCTACACCTGGAATTCTAGCTTTAGACAGTGTAAAATTGTTCAGTTATTACGGCTGTTATACTGTTAACTTATAACTTTGTCCTAAAAGGTTAACTTTAATTATAATATAGTTAAAACCAAACCCCCCCCCCCCCCCCCCCAAAAAAAAAAGCTGCGTAGTTGCTAAGTTTGTTGTGTTTAGGAGGTGACATTATGTCTGGTTCAATTTTGTTTTGAAAAAAACCCATTCAAAATTCTGCTTTTTGGCTAAAAGGAAAATTGAGTTAAGTCCCTTGAATAGTTACACAGTTTGTGTGATTTTTCTCCAAAGTCTACAGCTGTGTAGTGATGTACAAAATATTATCAAAAATTATGTCACATATGAATAATTGATGTCATCTGTGTTTCTAATGCCATAATATTCATTTTTCTTATTTTTAAAATGCACATACCTCTAAGAAGTAAAGGTTATGGAGAAACATTCTAGTCTATTTTTAAAGCCGCACACCCTAGTTCCATCCAGCGAAAATAAATTATAATTTGGTTAATCTACAAACCTGTAACACACTTAGATCACATTTTTATCAAATGGAGTGAAAAAGCAGGTTTTATATCGATAAATACCATGGGAATCCCCATGTCCCAATTGCTTGAAATAATTTTGAAAGTTAGTATTCTGATGTCACTGGTAGATGTCGCTTGAAGCACAACAATGCCTACGTCACGACAAATTTCACAGACTTGGGGTGCGTTCGTTTCACCTCTCCTGGACATGTTCCAACTATTCTGTCCTGGTTGTATCCTCTCTCCAGATATCGTAAGACTTAGCAAAATTATTGGTTTTAAGGGTTTGTAACATTTTGTATTGAGACACTTACTTGTCTGAACTTTATTGTTACTGAAAATGTTCACGAACTGTGAAGAAAAATCTCACAAATGAACAACAACAAATCGGATGTTGATTGCGCGAACCGTGCACGAGAAAACAAACCGAACCAAAATGATAACGGTCACGTGATATACCAACATCTGTGACATTGAAATGGAAATATCCCCTCTAAAAATAGATTGGACCTCGCTTGCTTAACGGTTTTTTCTCGACAACACGTCTTGTGAAAAAATGCAAAAAATGCATTTCGTGGTTTTACAAACATCAGGATTACCAAAAAGCACTTCAGGTGAATGGAAATGTGTATTCTAAATAATAAAATGTAAGTAAAGTGCAATTTTATTTGTGAAAAATGGGGTTTAATAGCGTAAAACAACGCTGTAATGGTTAACAAATAAACATAACTAGGGTGTGTCCCTTTAAGGTATTTCCCCATTTTAACGTCACAGACTTTTGTCTCACTGTTAATTGTAACTACCCAGATGTGTTACAGGTTTGTAGATTAACCAAACATAGTATCCATTTTCACAGGTTGAAATCAGGGTCTGGATCTTTAATGATACTGTTATTCAGGATTACAATAATATATACAAGTTTTCATAGTCTTTTAGCTTTAGTTGAATTATGTGACACACATAGTTGTTAGGTAGAATAACCTGATCTGTTAATTATTCTGTCTTGTTGATTTTTAACAAATTGTATTGTAGTTCCAGGTACAGGACTCCGACCTAGCCGATGGGTTGAGCCACTCGATCCTGACCAGTTCAGAGTACCCGAAGTTCCTACAGAATGGAATTGTAAGAACTAAGTAATCGTTTTTGTCTTTAAATTTCAGGGCTAGCTCTGGATCAGCAGAAAATTAAGGCAAATTATTTATTAAACTTCAAAAATTGCAGAAACAGGGTTATTTTTGTAGCAAAATTTCAATTAATACTTGAAATTATTTTGACAAATTAAAATAAAATTTGCCAGTTGTTTTTGAAATTCGCAAGTTGCAAATTTGGTGAGTGACAGAGATAACCCTGAATTTATATTATTATTATCCTACAAGTGTATTGTTTTTTTACCCCAGCGGTCACTCATAACAGGGAAAATATTTTCCATATTTTCTCAGTGAGAAATATTCTGCATTGGACCTTGTTGGTACTAAATATGACATCTCGATTTGGCAAACACACAAAATGAAATCATGAAATTTAAAGAGTTTGTGTTCACGACTTTTCAGTGCTAAATTGATAACAAAATATAATTTTAATGCAATTCATTATAGAATTGTTAGCGAGAAAAAGAGAATGTTTGTTTTTGAAAATTATCTGTGAACGTCAGTAAATTATAGCAATATTCAGAACAGTATGTAAAGTGGTTTACTTCGTTTGTGTACATGTACGTGCATCGAAAATAAAGGCTTTTAGAGAAAAAATAGCTGGGGTACGGTAATAAATAGAATAACAAACTCGATACCAGTTATTATAAAATTTATGTCCCTCATGAAATAATTTTCATTTGTCACTCACTAAAGCTCGTGACAACTAAAAATTATTTCACTCAGGACATAAAATTGATAATAACTGGTAACTTGTGTATTATACTCTGTATATTGCATGGCTCGAAATTAATTTTGTGAAGTGGAAAGCAATCTTTGCTTCTCAAATGTTAAGATGGAAGCAAATGGCAGAAATTAGGAGGTATTCTAGAAATTAGTCTCAAACTTAGTCCTCATAAATTAGACTTGTAGTGTAACTTTTGTTAAACATCAATGCAGAAGACTTGCAGGAAAATGTGGATAATGTGGATTTATATTATCACTGTTGAAAATTATGAATTCTCAATAATAATGTAATACTGTCAAAAATAAGGTGGAAAGCAAAAGGTGGTTGTGAAACTAATGATCAGAAAGCATATTGTGTGTTTTGAGAAACATCTGTTGCCTTCTTTCTGTCACTCGCAAGCCTTGAATTTTGACTAAATCAAATTAGGTTTTTTTATTGATTAATAATTAATTGTGTTTCTATGGGCTGATGACCAGTTGGGCATTGTTTCATACATGTAGTTTGAATAAACGATAATGTGGTTACAAATTCTATGCAAGCAATTGTTTGTTGCACAATTAGCTTACATAGTGTTGCTGGGGTTTTTATGAACAACAAATCTGTTATGAATTAACTATTACCTAGTTAATTATTGGCTATTCAGATTAAAACTGATCTTCAGTTACTGTTACAAACTAGGACCTATTTCAACTTATAATTTAATATCCAGTTTTTGTTTTTTGTTTTTTTAAACGACTAATCTATTAAAAGTAATTTTTATTATCAGATGATTAATTTGGATGAAAATAGTCTGCCAGGAATCTGCTCCATCCCCATTGATGTCCACAACAATTTCAATTTTCTTGATCAAGACACACACACACACACACAGAGAGAGAGAGAGAGAGAGAGAGAGAGAGAGGAAGAGAGAGAGAGAGAGAGAGAGAGAGAGAGAGAGAGAGAGAGAGAGAGAGAGAGAGAGAGAGAGAGAGAGAGACAGGGAGAGAGGGAGCAAGAGTGAGTGATTGTGTAACTGGAATCTTGTTTAGACCATACATGTATGTGGCATTTTCTGCTCTGCACAAGAAGATTTTCTTGCTAATGTAGCCTGATTTGTTTTCAGCTTGGTTGAACAGAAGACGAGCCGATCCTCCTTCTCAAGAGGTGAGGTGTTTCATAACATTGGTGTTTTCCCTAGCTTGTTTTAGCATGGTGCAGCACCATGCCTTATTATATAGTCTAGCACCATCTGGCCTTAAACAGCACCATGCTGCCCTGAGATTAAACAAGCCTTTTCCAGTATGAATTTCTATAGATCAAGGGCTTTACTGAAGGCACTTCGTTGCTGCTGGATACAAATTATTGCCCTTTTTTTGAAGGGATAATTTTGGGGTTTTACTTTTGTGTTTATTTGTTACAAAAGTTATTGGTTTAGAATTGCTATAGGCATGCTGATAATTGCTTAGCTTGAGCATTTTGACTAAGGGTAAAAAATTCCTATGTTCAAGTCCTGTATTAAATTTCACCTGAGAACAATTATAGTTTTAATTTTTGAAAAGTGGAGTTATTTCCCTTCAACTACACAAGTCGATTACCAAGTAAAGTTCAAGAGGAATTTCATTCATTTCATTTCAATTTAGTGTCATGCTTATATCCAATTAAGGTTCAAGTACGCTGTCCTGGGCACTAGTGATGTTCCAAAGATCGATTATAATTGAAAATTGATTGGTTTGGCTCTACCGATTTGATGATCAATTATAAAAATTCATAATCGACTGTGTGGGAAAATGTTAACTATAATTGTACCCCCAATTTAGATGCTATAATTGATTTAAATATGTTGGGGTTAATGTTTATTTTTACGCCGGCATAAATAAAAAGATATATTAAATAGTGAACATGGCAATAGGTACATGACCCTTATTATTCAAATTATGTTTATATAATTCTAACCGATTGTGTAATTGAAAGTTGATCAGTTGGTGCCAACCGACTATAACCGATGATTGATGATGGAATTCCAGTCGATTCCCAACACTACTGGACACACACCTCAGCTGTCTGGGCTGTCTGTCCAGGACAGTGAGTTAGTTGTTAATTGTTAGCGGTTAGTGAGAGAAAAGAGGCTGTAGTGGCCTTACACTTACCCATTGAGTCATTAAAACTTGCTCTGGGTGGGAGCTTTGTCACAATATTATTGACTATTGTAATTTAATCACTTATTTTGATTCCAGAAAATAGATCCATTAAGGTGAATTGATCAATTTAATTTTTATTTTACTTTTTTTGACAGGAAATAGATATGAATTATGCTATCATGATGAGAACAATTGAAAGAGCGAAACAGTTGGAAGAAAAGGCCAAATTGGTAAAGTTATTAAAATATGTTTTGCTGATAGTACCTGTGGCTTCCCAGAATCAGAATGCCCTCACTGAATGGGAATATCCGTGGGAACAGACATGCACCTAGATTACTTAACAGTATTTAAAACCTTAAATCTGATAGCATGACTTGATCGCAAAGATCTGGTTCACAAAGATCTGGTTCGTTAATGAACAACCTATAAATAATAGCAAATAAGTAAACACCTGAGACAGCCTGAACAATGAAGCATGCAGAGACTACTTCATGGGTTTTTCTAATGCAATTTGTATGTCAACCAATGATGTGTAAAGATTATATTTTCATGAATTGTGAAGCAATGAGTGTAAATATGGTTTTCACACATCACAAGTTTAGATATAGAAAATTCAAGTCCTCCATTCCTTGTACAAGTTGTCTATTCCTAAAAGCATAAATGTGAAATAATATGTATCTTATCTTAAATAGGTTATTTAATTATAGTATTAAACAATAAGGAAATGATTTATTGATTGTTCTATTATATTTTATTAATTATATTAATTATGATACACATTTCATTAGTTTTGTTAAGAGGAAAGGAAGTGACATGGGTAAGACTATAAAGTTAAACTTTGTTTTGTTTTTAAAATGACACCACAGTGGCACTAGAACACATTGATTTAGAAATAATTGATTATTTGGTAATTTTGAGGTGCAGTGGGTCATAGTATCAATCACCCTTGGGAGTTTTCAGGTCCTAGTCAGTGTGCCACGACTGGTGCAGCAAGAGTCATGGTATATATTGCCGTGTCTTTGGCAAACTGCATAATAAAGATCCCTTGTTAATGCATTAAATTGAAGTCAAAATTTTTGTGACAATCTGCTTGCATCTATAGTCCTTCCCACAGGGAACGCCTTTTTATTCATACTGTGGAATTTACTTGAAGTTATTTATTTCTGAGCCGATTGTATTTTAAATTACACACAAAAATAGTTGGGGGTCTTTTGGTTGGGTTTTTTCAAAACACTTTTACTTTTCTTCTTACATCAATTCAAACTGAAATTATTTACAAAAACATTTTTGTAGGAGGATGTGACGGACTATAGATCCACAACTAATGACAGTTATGTTGTGTGATTTAGAGAAATGAAAATGTCTGTTATATCTGTCTGTATTTTCTTTACAGGAGAGTACCACATCTGACTTACCTTCACCTGATTACACTGCCAAGGTGAATCCAGAATCTCAGAAAAGTATGTTACCAGTATTAGTGATCTTGCTTGAAATAACTGAAGCTAATGTCATAACTATGATTTAAAAGAAACGTATAATTTAAAATAATACTGCTGTATATGCACTTACTGGCAATTAGATGATATTGAATCTGCACTGAATCCCAGTTTTATAACAATTAATTGATATATATTTTATTGTATTCATTTAAATATAATAGGACTACATTTGTAAAGCCTGGTTTTCTTACATATATGTATGGTCAATCCTCTTTATAACGACCATGTTTGTGCTATATAGGTCTTGCCATTACAACGATTGTGAAGAGTTAGCTTTTGTACTAACCTTTAAAAATATGGTCTACAAAATCATCATTAACAATACCTGTTCCAGATCTTGTGTTTTTTATTCCATTGATTCATTGATTCCATTGATAAGTTTTATTTTTGTCTTTTAATAAACCATGCTCTTTTTTTTTCTCTTTTTTTTCAGCTCGGTTTCCTACATATAAAGAATATGAAATCGTACCTGGTTTGTCCCAAGAAGAAAAGCCAAAATAATGTTACTTTATACATAACTGATATACATTTGTATTGACTGAATTGGAGATGGAGTAGGGTAATTTAAGATTGTGCTGCACACAATCTTTGTGCATTTTGTATTGTGTAATGAAATTTTAGATGTTTATACAATGATACAATATTAAAGACTCAGGCTTTATAGACTTTTGTGGATTTTTGTCTCGATTTATTAATCTTATTGGGTTATTCTTTTACGATGTAATTTTTTATAGATGTGTTAATAAAGTATGCTATAGTTTCTAGTGTGTTAATTGAACATTACCCCTTTATTCTGTTCAGAGTGATATTAAGATAAGCTGTTTGTAGGAGATTGGAGGTATAAAGTCAAAATATATTATAATTTTGCTAAATGTTTATCACAATAATTCCTGTTAACAATACTGTTTTTAAATTGCATTTATTTGAGTATTTGCACTGCATTCTAGAGGCATTGTTTATTTTCTCTTTTTAATAAAATTTTAGAAAACATAAAAATCAAACGGCAACAAAAAAATAATCATGGGATATCAAAAAGGCAGACTATATATCGTTAACAATACATAATGTACATGTACTGTAAATTTGGGTCTGTTAAACATTTCATTTCAGTTTGAGCACTAATAATTTAGCGTTTCTTCAAATTGTTTTAATTACAGACAAAACTATTGTGAATCTCAACTTTAGTATCTATGAAAGTCTAAATGCATTTTGTATTTTCCCCAAGTATACTAGATCGTTTGTCAAAATTACTGAATGAACAAAATTTCAGAATAATTTATATTTGATTAAACATGTACATCTTGTTTGCAAGTAAATCTGATGATAAATGTGTGTGCTTTAGAGTGTGTTTGAAGAGAAATAGTTTTGTAACGAATAAATGTGATCACCATTTTATTCATTAGTGTTTTGTTTATCTGTTGAAAGGTAGTACAGTGCAATGTGTATTATTAATAATTTTGTGAATTTCATTAGTGGTTTTTATTTAGGGAATATCGGTATTTGCCAAATTTGTATTGTAAATTATATTTTATTATTGATTGATTGTGTTTTAGGTGGGTTTTTTGTGGTTGGTGAGTTTTTTGTATATATAATACCTTATTTTTAAATTATGTCATGCAGCATCAACAGATTCAGCCTTTTAACTGGGGAGGTAACTCTTTTGTCTGACGATATATGCCCAAAACTACACAGTTATTGTTTTGAATAACCAGCAGGCCGTAATTCAATTTAGCACTTTCGAATTGTATGTTGTTTTTAAAAAATAATAAATAAATAAAACACTACTAGGTAATTATATGATAGTTTTACCAAAACATTATCATAAAGTGAAATGTGTGCAAGGTAAAAATAAAAATAAAATTTCATATGGGTTAGTTCAAAATAACGTACCCTGTAAAACGTTTTAATGATAATGTTATCTCCACGGTCAGTGTTACTAAGGGGTCATTGTAGTGTAGTGGCCCTTCGTGTCCCCACTGAGCTGTGAACCCAGAACATACCAGCCTTAAAGTCGATGTGGATCATAACACACAGGCACGTGTACAGACAATTATGCAGAGGGGTCTACACTGGCTAGCGATGATTTTTAGAGGGGTTGGGACATAATACCCCGAATAATACAATATAAAATATGCTTGGAGTGCGGGGGTCAAGGAAATACAGGTCTGGAAATAAAATATTACTTAATAGAGCACTGACATTTAGCATGACAAATCGTAGAATTGACGACACCTGCTAAAACCCATGTACTCATTTCCATTCTCTTTATCAAATGTCACAGTATGTGCTTTCCTACTTGAAGACGTTCATACAAACGACTTCACCCCACCCATGGTGCTTACAGCAATATTAAGAATTCTACAGTTCACGATGTCCTCGAATGCACTGTTTAACTAAAAATATTGTGGTTGGCAAATGTTTGAGAAAGTCACTAGCCTCCCAGAAGCTTTGGTTAGTGTCCTATGTACATGTGTATTTGAGTAATACCGGTGAATATTTCCATTAGCCCTTTCCTCCTCAGTCCAAGATGATTACATTCGACCAAAATGTATATGTCATTATACATTGATAATACTCGTACTGAAGTGCAGAATCCTGCTTTAGAATAAATGATTGTGTCAAGTAGTTGTGTATATACGGAGAATCGTATCAACATCTTTTGTCGCAAATAAATAAAATATTGGGGTCATTTGTTCAAACCAGTGGTTAATATAAATTTTCAAAACCAGTGACTGAATAAATATAAAAAAATAACTGAAAATATGTTGAAATTTGATTTAGAACAAACAAAGGTATCCATGCATAATCAAATATGAAGTTTATTTTGTATTTGTGCAAACAGAATAAAAGGAAAATATTAGACTAAATTGCGGTTAATTTAACTATGCTTTGAACAACTGGACCCTGGCCTTTATAACTCGTTCGGTTTATGGCGGCAAGTACTGGGTTTATATTTTTATACCGGATTCAATCTAGAGTGAGTGTCTTCACACTAGTCATTGGACAGACCGGTGAGTATTAAGTCCAAAAGAGTCTGCGTAAAAAAGAAATTAAAGTGAAGGAACTTGTTTGTGCAAACATTTTAAGCGTTGCTCATTATTTTGGCACACCCTGCAAATACCGTGACAAGAGGTGATTTACCTAATCGATTGACACCTAAAAGTTTGCATCCACAGATGGGTTAAATTGGCCGCTGTGTACATGATCCTATTTAGGAATGGTTAGAAATCTCGCGCATAAATAAATCATCCAACCAACAATTAATTACGCACCAGCGTCAGGCGGCCTCTCATTCAGGCTCATTAGTAATTGATCATCTCAGCATGAATGTATCCATTGGGAGCTTGATTCTTGTTCAAAGCTTCTTTTTATTAGAGCATCAACACATCTATCATGATATTCCATCAGTCGTCTTCTTCGGGCTAGATGAAAAAATGTCTTACAGCGCCAGGAGACCTGGATTTCATGTTTCCAGTTTTCTTCGTCTTTGTTAAAATGTGCAGTCTGTATAATGAGCACGCTTTGTGCAGTATTTTAAATATACACTCAAAAATATACAATTTATTTATAACATCACAATACTGTAACGTGTGTATCATCAGCGTGTGTACCTGTTTCTGAATGAATCATTATCAATACATCTTGAGCATCGAATACTACTTTCACGGATTCATGGAATTATGATCATCAGTGACAGCGGACGACGAATCACTACCTGACTAATTATCGTCGGTTTGTGCATCCTCTGCATGCGTGTTCCTTTCTGAATGGGCCATAGTCCAAACAGTAATCTTAACTATTATTCATTTGATGCTTGGAGTTGCTCGCGTCGATAAAATCATGAATGAACATCGAAGTCAAAGCTGCATGTCGATGAAGGCCCCCTGTATTAAATTGAAATCAACGAAGTCGTCTGCTTCTATGGATACATCAGAACTGGACGTTCGCTCACAGACGTCATGTTCTGGAAAGATTCACAGAGTGCGATTCAAGGAATACAAGGAAACTATTCGAAAGCGTCCAAGTATTGCGCCCAAGCTTCCAACTGCACCGTGCTCTGACACCTTCAGACAAGTTCTTTTGGAATTTGGAATTGATATACACGCACAGTCATTGGAAGAGGAAGACGAATAAAACTATTTTGACTTAAAAACAAATCAACATTATGATAGAGTATAATTTTAATTCGAGCAACTTTGGGGATAATTTAAAATCAACTTTCCCCCCAAACACAAAAGGAAATAAGGCCACTAAAACAAGCCAGGCCTAGAATATATATAGAGCGAGAATATCCAGTTTTATGGACATCGAATTTAAATTGCACGTGAATGGAATATTTCACAATGTCGGAAGCCTCTGTTTAATGGAACATTGTTAACAGCTGTAATGTGATGATGGGTTTCTCCATTAAGAGATATTATATATTTATTTTTTAACCTTGACAATAAGTGTAAATGATGCATGCTATATAGTTTTGAATATTTTCCACAAATATTTTTTTATTAGACAAACATCTACATCACAATGTATTAATAATTAGCTGCATGATAGACTAGTAATGTGCACTGTAGAAAGTAGACACAATTAAACTAGAAGTGATGCCACCAAACCGGAATTATATATTATATAAATAACATTAAATAATACTGTCAGAAACGCTTGCTATACTTCGTTAAAGGAGAAAGTGGATTTAACAGTATATTGTATTATCTTCCAATACAAGTGCATTGTTAAAAAAGTGCCCAATAGCGGGCACGACTGTCAAATGTTCATGTTCTGTTGGTATTTTTGGAAGATCAAAATTGCTGGGGGGTTTTGGTGCACATACATTAATTATTAATAAATAAATTAAAACAAATAAAACAGATGTTTACTATTCTAGCTGGGGGGTTTAAAAATATGTTTAGCTATACATTAAAAGTGTAAAAATGTTGATAGTTTGCCAGGTCTGTTTTTAATACAATAATGGCCCGGTTTGTTTTTGTTGTTACTGTTATTTTACAAACAACGGTGTCCAATCACCCCTTCATTTCGATGTACAATATCCCACCCCGTTGTGAGGATTATGGATACGCCCCTGTATTTCCACATACCCTGAGGTGTGTGAATAAAGCCTTGTCCGGAGCTTGGCTAAGCTTCTTTGATGGTCATTTCTAGTTCTTTAAAACAAGTGATGAAGTAAAATATATTATGATGGATTAAAAGCAATATTTTAATATTTAAGCCGTGACACAATGAATTTTTAATACCATGTCGGACTCTGTCTAAACTGGATTCAAGGAGGACTGATGAAATGTGCCAGTATACACAGAGTGACGGGTTAGACAGATTTCTAACAAGCTATTGTCATTGAAAATACTTCTATATCGTTAATAAACAAATCTACATTACACAGATGCCGGTTTAGATAGAAATTCACTCTATACCTAAATGAATAATTGCAATATTGAGAAATTGAAATGGGATAGAGAAGCGAGAATACGGAAATATGTATTTTCAATGTAGTCCAGTAACATAATGCTGTATGCGGACAATAAGCATGTCCATATCTACCGATTTCAAATGAAAGTGTTTTATTTCGTAGGGTATCCCAAAGTCCAATAGAGTCCGCTCTTTCTTCTTCTTCTTCGTCACTTTTCTTTTCTTTCTTTAATTTATAATATTTTGGTTTGTTGTTACTTGTGGTTGGTAAGGTGTTTTTTTTGGGGGGTGGGGGGTAGGTTTTCTTTGTTCTTTTGGGTTTTTTTTAATGGGAATGCGGTGTGTATACCTCTTAACGTTCGTGCGATGAGATCTACTCGAACATTTTAACTGTCGTTTCTACTTATATTTTGTTACGAAGTCTTATTTCTGTTTTGTTTAATGCTGCCAAAACGCGATGTATTGGTACAATTAAACAGAATTGAAAGTTATTCATAAACATCAACACAATCTGAGTCACTTTCGGTCACTGTAAATTTAGTAAATGATTCATCAACTGAAATCACCGTATTCTTAACAATTCCAAACTGATCTGAAGAAACTGATACATTGAAATAAATATTAAACAAAAACACATTATTTTGTCTTAGTTAAGACAAAATTAATGACACTGAAATGGGGGTTTGAGAATGGTGCGACAAACCTGTAAATAACATAAAATAAATATATTTCTGGTGGGCCAAAGAACACGTTAACATTGACTTATTTATAAATGAACCTTTTGCGTGTTGACATGAGTAGGTTGATCTTCACACTAATTTATCGACTAGGCAGAGCCATATTTTACCAATAAATAAATGATGACCCATTCCTCTAGTATTATTGACTCAAAGTGTGGTAAGTGTTTTCAGTGGGTCACGTGAGGTTTGGATAATTGCCAGTGAAATTGTCACATTGTCTTTAAATGTTTATTCTCAAGGCTAAATTGGACAAGTGGCTCTATATAAGAAATTTTTTTTTGACAACCTGGAGACTTTTACATACATCTCTAGTGGTGTCGCAGTTAGAACCGTAACAGATTGTCTAGTCAGTGCAAAGGGACAAGTACGTTTATATTTTGAACATATCAATATGAAAAAGTTTGTGCCCATGACAGAAATGCTTAAACCTAAAGTTAATAAGTGATATGTAAATTCTCCGATATATATTTCTAGTTAAGTCAGTTTGTGTTCACGCAAGGCGAGCTTAAACTTAAAGTAGACAGTGACTTGTAAATATTCGGATATATTAAAAGTAAAAGTTTGCGCTCACGACATACAGTTCTTCATCCTGAAGTGGATATTGTGGTACGCAAAGACTTGAACATCCCCATAAAAAATCAGTAAGAAGACATCGAATACTGTGATACGCAAAAACTTACCCTTGTGACCTTTATGTTTACAACAGACGTCCTTGAAACTACAGAGACTAGTGGCATCTTTAAATAATTATTAGCCTTAAACTGACGCTTAGTGACTAGGAATATTTGTTTTGTCAAGACAGATTCGAGGAGAATATCGTGTTTCATTCTGACATCATCTTAAGCTGAAGTTAATGGTCGCAAACTGTCATCACATATCTTGAAGATTTGTCGACGCGCTAAGCTTGAAGAGGAATATTTTGTTGAAGAAAAAATTATATTGGTTTCTGAAAACATTTTAACTAGATATGGCTCCGCGGTGTGGACTTTGTTCAAATTATGTTTCATCTGGTCCAGTGAGTATTGTGTGTGTCTGTGAAGGTGGAGATCAACCGTCAAAAAGAACCAGTGGTTATGCTCATCAAACTAATCGTGGTATTGTTAACAATACAGCCGTCCCGCTCCTTACCCAGTCGTCCAGGGAGTTTAAACTGGTTCTGAATGGGCTGCATAACGACTCAAACTTCAAAGATGGCGAATGCGAAGCAGCTGCGATTGACAAATCACGACTCCTGAGAATAGATACAGATGGCACGACGTCGATACAACCTGGTCAGCGACTACCCAGAATAAAGACTTGTGAAAACCTGATACAAACTGATCAGAAACTTGATTCTAAGAGTCTTGAAACTCGTAAAGAGGTGGAACGCGGATCTTGTTCGAGGCAGACGGACGTCAAAGTTAAACTCCCTGACATTCATACGCAGTCTAGAAGAAATGCGGCGGCGAATGTTGCGCGACAAAGAAGTTTCCGTGTTTTAAAATCAGTGTGGTGGGCGGATGAGCACCCAGAACTAGAACTAACAACCGTACATAAGTTTAATTATCGTCCCTGCAGGATTTCCGTACCAACGATGAAATCACGGACATAATTTTAAATTTTTTGTAACATTATTAAGTAGTGGTTCTTTTGTAAAGAATATTTTGCGCGCGACCGGGTGTGTGTGTGTGTGTGTGAATGTGTGTATGTTTTTTTTAAACATGTCCGTATGATGATGAAGTTACTATTGATTTAAAGGTGCATTCTCAGAGTTGAATGTTTCATGTTACGAAATATGACAGATTCAGCTCTAAGAATGCACCGGCTTCGATGTTCATGTATTTGAGATACATGAATATAAATTAATTGATCACACATATAAGATTTGCATAATATTTAACTCAGTGATATCAAAATTATAATATGTTACCATAATAATATAAAATGCATTTTAAAATATCTCCATCGCGTAGCCATTAAAATAACAGATTTAAATACAAACCCCAATGTCACATGTTAAATTCAAACTCTAATATAACATGTTAACCTGTTGGTCACGTTATGAGATTTTTCAAAAATATAACTTTATAATGCTTCTTATTGTAGTAAATGAAATTATTTGGATATAATATTTTTTGTACTGTTAATTCAAGGTATAATCTTTACATTTCACAAGAAATATTCATAAATATTTTTGGGTCATTGTTTAACTTTGAGATTTCCCCTTTAAGAGATACATACACTTTTCAATAGGCTGCTATCGGGGAAAAAAACCGCGTTGCTTTATATTTTCAGTGAACATGTAAAGATAGAATACTTTGGACATACTAATGATATTGTTGATTTGAGCTGTTAATATCCACTACTTATCATATTTGTGTCACTCTGTTGTAATTATAAACGTTTTAAATGCTCTGTGTTAGAACAACTAATTTAAACACTAGTGCAAGACTATTATTGTAAAGTTATCCGTTGGAAGAGATTTACTGTATTTCAAAAATATGATGATGTAAATGAGACGGTCTCAACTTTTGCATTGTTTTACAACAATAGTTTATATATTTGCAATCTTAAATAAGAATATTGTGGAATATTTAGAATTAAAACACACACACACACACACACTGACAGAGAGAGAGAGAGAGAGAGAGAGAGAGAGAGAGAGAGAGAGAGAGAGAGAGAGAGAGAGAGAGAGAGAGAGAGAGAGAGAGAGAGAGAGAGAATGAATGTGTGTGACAGAAAGAGAGATTAAGCAACCAAAACATACTTAAATCTAAACAAATGAATATTCTGTAGAATATTTAGAGGGATATGTACCTTTAATACAAATAAATTCTGTTCGCCATCAAATAAATACTCTACTGCTATCAGTGACAGAATGTTACTTATGTCGAAACATAACTGTTCAATTTAATATGATTCTGCTTGTTGGAAAATGTTTAGTTTTCCTTGCCTGTTTTTTAAACTGGTAACTCTGTCAATAGGTCATAGCATTGTATACTGGAAAATTAATTTGAACATTTTGTGTCATATTAATTTGACCTATTGTCGAGTAAAGAAACATCAATTAAAACGCCCCTTCTCTTTATAATATCACAACCAGTATTTATCATAGTTTGTTTCTGGCTGTATCTAAATTGAAACACTATAGTTGGCAACATATAAATTCGCATCTCACCAGACAACATTTTTAAGAGTTTCAGAATTTAACTACATCATTTGATACTATCTTGTCTCCATTAGTGAGGTATGTTACAATTGGCTCATAAATGCATACAACTTGAATTATGGTAGTATCAGTACACCAGGTAAATATTGCGCTTGAAACGCAGTCCTATAGTGGAGTGCATATTAAATTCAGTATGACCATTTTATGCGGAACTTATATAGTCAAGGACGCTTGGTTTATTTATATTCATAACAAACACTATTAAACGAATTAAAAGACAATCATTATACTTAAATTGTTAGTACATTTTATAACATTAACACAATATTTATATTATATTTATATATTTTATTGTGATACCAACGAGGGAACGACTGACGTTTGTGACATTTGTGTATTCTGGGACAACAGGAAACAATAAATTATTGTTGAAGTGTGTTATTCGATATTATTATTTGACGTTTTTAGTTTTGTTTTAGTACTGTTTAAATACTTTAAAATACTTACATTACCTCATGTAATGTGCGTAAGATTATATGACGTAATGGCTGATGGCTTTGTTGTAGACTGCAGTGGAATTGTTACATTAAAAATCAGTTAAAATTGACAATGAGTAACAAAGAGAACAACCAACTCGCTCCGAGGAGTTACAAATTATCTGTCCCGAGTGAATGAATGTTGTAAACCCTCGCCAAAGGCTCGTGTTTACAACATTCATTCACTCATGTATGTATATGCAGTCAAACATCGATACCTCCACCTTCGATCTCTCGAATACTTCGATCTCTCGATCTAAAACGACTGTCCCGGCTGAGTTGCTATTCAGACTAGTAATAACGGCCTTCGAAAACTCAAACTTCGAAAACTCGATAATCTCGATCTCTCGACCTAATTATTTGGTCCCGCCATAAAGATTTAATAGAGTATGCACCTCTAAAACTAGGCGTGTGTTGATTGATCAAACTGTCGTTGCCGATAGTATTCCTTTTTAAGACGAATGAATTGTCAATCGTGTCATTCAGGCGAAGCGCGCCTGTCTCGGATGGTCTTGGCTGTCGAGGATGAAGGTGACAATTACAGAATAATAGATCGCCGACTAAGCGGAACGAAATGAACCTGTGTTTGGTTAGCCTCAGTGTGTAATACATAATTACAGACACAGTCTGGTTAACTTCAAGGAACATTTGTAGTAATTGTTAGCGCTGTTTCTTTTTGCTTTCAAAGGCGTGAATCGTGTCAAACTTTAGCTTTGCTATTTATGTATTAGTTAATGTTTATCAATTACCAGTCATTTAGTTATGTTCAAAACTGATACATCACAGAGCGGGCAACCTTGGGAAGGACCCGGAAGGGGGGGGGGGGGGGGGGGGGGGGGGGGGGGGGGGGGGGGGGGGGGGGGGGGGGGGGATAGCCAGATCGGTTTAAAAAAAAGTTCTGCTTTCTTGTCATCCAAGCACTCTCGCCTAGTGCACAGAAATGAGGGGTGGGGTGGGTAGCCATATTGGAGAAAGAAAGTAGAGGTGCGAAGCGTAAATAATTAGCGTAAATAATTGTGTGAAAAACAAATGCACTTAGTGTTATTCGGCATTCAGTGTTTTATTACTTAGTTACGTTCCGCCATGTTTTGACATATGTGAAATACGTCAACGTTCAATATATCATTTACTTTCTGTTATTTATATATGTATGTAAATGCCTTCTTTTTTCGGGGTTTTTTTCTGTCAATACCTGTAGCCTATATTTCAAATTCATCTGGGTTAACTTTTTTGTTTTGTTATTTACTTACTTTTATAATATATGCAAAATGAATATATCACAGGCGTTGAAGATGCCAACAACTGGGGTGGGGTGGGGTGCCCTGGGGTGGCGTGGGGGTGTTGTGACAGTTATATATTAGTTCACTTTTCAACTGGGGATGCATAGTTTTCAGAGTTGATGTAGGCAATGAAGCGCACGCTTCTTAGAATATTAAGCGAAATCATCCAGCTGCATTGGTGTTTCAAATTTGAACTCTTATATATTACTTTCGAAAACTCCCCGAAACTCGAAATATTTCCTCGTCCCCTTCAAGA
>NC_054704.1:31342053-31347053 GCF_016097555.1 Gigantopelta aegis
GAAAATGGTTGTCTCTTGGTATCTCTCCAGATGATGGATTGGATCCTTGGTTGTAGCGTGGGTGCATCGGAACTTTCTATTAATTAGTGTTTTTGTCTCTCTGAAGGAGATTTGATGATTTGGCAGTCTCATTATGCTTCCCTCCTTTGCAAGCCTGTCAGCATGTTCACTCCTTGCAATACCACACTGTGCTGGAACACACTGAACTACAACTTGCATGTGTAGAGAAAGGTCAGCCAGTCCCTGTTGAACTGCTATTACTAGGTTTTCTTCAGGTGACTGTATGCTCTGAGTGAGGGATTTGCAATCTGTCAGGAACACAACATGTGATGGAAATGGATTCTCCAAATTAATTATTCTGGTGGCTTGAAGAAGGGCATTTGTTTCTGCTCTGAAGTTTGTTGACTGTTTTCCTGCTGGGTATGATCTGGAAGTTACTTGTCCATAACGAAATCTTACGTGGACACCACTACCAGCATTCTTTACTGCCTCTTCAGCTGACCCATCTGTGTAGACATGGGTCCACTATGCGGTGTTGTACTTGTCTTGAAGCATTTCCGGTGTGAGAGACTTTAGGATGGCATCCGACTGTTTTCCCTTCCTGGTGATTCCTGGAACATACACTACAATGGTTATGTTAGGAGGGATACGATTTCAAAGACACGATTCCCCTCGACTTGAGATTTCTGCCTAGATCGACAGGAGCCTAAATAGAAAATGAAAAATATGAAATACGACTGATATAGTGGAACTCGAATAAAACATTTAATAATCTGCAACCACCAATATTTTAGTACCTAGGGCGGGATGTAGCCCATTGGTAAAGCGCTCGCTTGATGCGCGGTCGGTCCAGGATCGACCCCCGTCGGTGGGCCCATTGAGCTATTTCTCGTTCTAGCCAGTGCACCACGACTGATATATCAAAGGCCGTGGTATGTGCTATCCTGTCTGTGGGATGGTGCATATAAAAGATCCCTTACTGCATTAGGAAAAATGAAGCGGGTTTCTTCTAATGACTACGTGTCAGAATTACCAAATGTTTGACAACCAATGGCCGATGATTAATTAATCAATGTCTCTAGTGGTGTCGTTAAACAAAATAAACGTCCTTAGTACCTACGTAACGTAACCTTCATCCACACAAAACCAAACTAGTAAATGGAGTACGTGGTTCATGTTTTGTCTAATGGACATTGCATTCATTTAGGGTACCAGATATTGCTTTTATGTCGCGTTTAGGAAATTCCACATCAATAACCTTGATTATTTTCAGTTTTGAAATGCGTAAAGAAAAAACAAACAAATACACAAGTGTCATAGATGCTTGGGTTATTGTACAGGTCTTACTTGTAGTACGACACTGAACTGGTAACTCGACACGTGACTCGAAATATAATACACTATACCACCCTGGTACTTGATCATACCGGGTTTCTTCTTCTTCTTGTTGTTTTCGTGTTTTCTTCTTGTTGTTCTTCTTTGGATTCATGGCTACGTAGGTATAAGTAATTTATATTCCAAAATACTGGTAGAATCTAGAATGGAAGAATTACGTAGCTGAATAAAACAATCAAATTAAGGGCCGTTTTCCATAAGCGAGAGTGTGTGTGGGTTTTTTTAGGGTAGATTGGGGAGCGTTGATTTTTGTTTGGTTTGGGGGGTTTTCTTTGTTGTTTGTTTGTTTGTTTGTTATTAGTTCGTTTGTTTATTATTCGTTCGTTTGCTTGTGTGTGTGTGTGTGTGGGGGGGGGGGGGGGGTGTTTGTGTGTTTTCTGTGCGGTACAGATGCTATGTGAGCGTGGCGTGAGAGTGGGATGCGGAAAACGGACGAATGAGACGATACATTGACTACGAGAATCATTAACAGTGCTTTGGTAACCATGTCATGTCATGTCATAGGGTTTTACGTGCACATTCAGAACAAGCTGTTGTAGCGCACGCCTGTCGTGGGCACAAGAGCCGGCTTTGGCCGGCTCCTCCGTCCAAGACAGGAAAGGTGGGGGGGGGGGGGGGGAGAGGAGGGACCGCCTGCACTGGCAGGTGCAAATGAACACCAGCAGCCCGATCAAATCGGTAGCAGGCGGGTGGGGGTGGTGGTGGTGCTATGGAATTTGAATGGAGCAGTTAAATGCCAAAGAGAAAAGGGTGCGCAATTTTGATTGAGGGAATTTGGCGCAGTTTTGAACGGTCGGTCGAAAGGTAAATGGCCAGTGCCGCATTAAAAACCGCGTGTACATGTATAACGGCCTTTACATTTAATAGTTTAACTGTAGCACTATGTCTTTAAAACCTGTTTTGTTCCAATACTTTAGTTGATGTTTATTTATTGCTCCACTATCAAACATTTAATCTTGAAACTTTGCCAGCATGGGCGTCCTCAGCAATATGAGCGTGGTGATTATTAGCTCGTGTTACCTCCAGCCCTCCCCGTACTGATAATAAAAGGAAATGTTTTATTTAACGACGCACTCAACACATTTTATTTACGGTTATATGGCGTCAGACATATGGTTAAGGACCACACAGATATTGAGGGAGGAAACCCGCTGTCGCCACTTAATGGGCTACTCTTTTCGATTGGCAGTAAGGGATCTTTTACATGCACCATCTCATAGACAGGATAGCACATACCACGGCCTTTGGAGTGAGAAATAGCCCAATGGGCCCACCGACGGGGATCGATCCCAAACCGGCCGCACATCAAGCGAGCGCTTTACCACTGGACTACGTTATTGATATTGATACATATTCCCCTTCATATCAAAAAGGGGAGGGCTGGGAGTGGCTCGAGCTAGGTGATTATGAACTGTATTCGTTCCACGTGCCACTGTCCTGAAATACTGGTCGGAACCGGAGCAGGTGACCTCATAGGGACTACCCAAACTGAAATAGCGCCGTTATAATATGTGTACAGTCAGACGCAATAGTTTATGCGTCACAGAAAAGTGAAAGCCGATAAATAAAACGTTCACCTTAATATATCACATTTGAAAGGGATATTTCAAGACTCTTCAGAACATTGCAATCTATGGCTTTTTGGTGTATTACATAATATATATAATTACTTCGACACATTACTTCAGTCGAGAAGAATAAACGAGAGGGAGGGAGGGAGAGAGAGAGAGAGAGAGAGAGAGAGAGAGAGAGAGAGAGAGAGAGAGAGAGAGAGAGAGAGAGAGAGAGGGGGGGGGGAGGGAGGGAGATGGGAGATAGAAAGAAGGAGGGGACAAAGGCAGAAAGAGAGAGAGAGCGAGAGAAGAGAAATGGGGAAAGAATAAAATGCGCTTCCGCCACATAGACTTCTGAAAAGCAGCAAAGGATCTTTTATTTGCTTTTTTAAAGTTTAAAGTTTGTTTTGTTTAACGACACCACTATAGCACATTGATTTACTAATCATTGGCTATTGGATGTCAAACATTTAGTAACTTTGACAGTCTTAGAGAGGAAACCCGCTAAATTGTTTCATTAGTAGCAAGGGATCTTTTATATGCATTATCCCATAAACAGGATAGCACATACCACGGCATTTGATATACCAGTCGTGGTACTGACGGCGATCGATCCCAAACCGACAGCGCAACATGCGAGCTACTGTACCACTGGGTTACGTCCCGCCCATTGCATTTTTTAAAGACGGGACAATATATACCACGCGCTTTGAAGAAGAATTTTTGTTTTTGTTTTTGTAAAATTGATTAATTAATAATCATCGGCTATTGGATGTCAAACATTTGGTAATCAGACGAAACCAGCTACTTTTTTCCTAATGTACCAAAGGATCTTTTATATGTACTTTCCCCACAGACAGGACAGCACATATCACGTCCTTTGATATACCAGTCGTGGTACACCGGCTGGAACGAGAAAGAGCCTAATGGGTCCACCGACGGGGATCGATCCTAGAGCGACCGCGCATCAGGCGAGCGCTTTGCCACTGTGCTACGTTCCGCCCCACGCTCTTTGAAATACCACTCGTATATATGATTGATTGAAAACATATTGTATTATATAAACAACAAAAAGATCGGGCACAAGTTTGCCAACTTACTAGGCACACACAATATAATGGCGACAATTACTTAATTATAATGCAATGTACTTTTTTTTGTTACATATATTCTTAGAGAGGAAGCCCGCTACATTTTTCCATTAGTACCATCCCACAGACAGGATAGTCTTTGATATACCAGTCGTGGTGCACTGGCTGAAACAAGAAATAGCCCAAAGAGCCCACCGACGGGGATTGATCCCAGACCGACCGCTCATCAGGCGAGCGCTGTACCACTGAGCTACGTCCCGTCCATATTGATTAAAGATTCCATAATTATGTTTGACTCCTAATAGACAGAGATTGAAATCAAGTACTGGTTTTCAGCCAAAATTCCTCGTCTACATTCGTGTCAAGGTTATAGATATAAATATAATTATTGGATACCATCTGCGCTTTTGTGGGGATTGGAGATGATTTCTAAATATTATGTTTGCAAACTAGATTAAATATTTACAAGTATCTCACTGGCTGCTAATAAAACAAGACAATGTGACATTAATAATACTCGAGTGGTTGTATACATGACATTTCATAAACAATCCGTATCGGTCGAGGGTGGGACGAAATACTGATTTATTATAGTTAGTAGATTATAAAAAAAAAAATGTGCAGAACACACTGGATTCGTGGCAGTGTAGTCATGGTAACAAAATAACATAACAAGAAAGAAATGACAAAATAGTTTAAATCTGACTAAACACAAAATATTGACTCTGCTGTCTCTCGTTCTCTCTTTTTGTGCCTCTCGTTCTCTTTGTCTCTCTCTCTCTCTCTCTCTCTCTCTCTCTCTCTCTCTCTCTCTCTCTCTCTCTCTCTCTCTCTCTCTCTCTCTCTCTCTCGGTATTTCCCATCTCTGTTTTTCCTCCTTTTTCTCCAGCCAGAAAAGAGTAGCCCATTAAGTGGCGAATGCGGGTTTCCTCCCCTAATATCTGTGTGGTCCTTAACCATA
>NC_054704.1:31349553-31409553 GCF_016097555.1 Gigantopelta aegis
AAGGGTTGGTGAGGGTGGGAGAAGGGACCGCTCGATCCTTAAAAAATTATAATTAAAACTTGGTTATCGTATATGGCAATCTAATTAAAATTAGCTCCACTATTAGCTCCACTATTACATGTGGATCTAACACCAGCCAGTTAGAGCTCATGTCCACCAATCAAAACCTTACTTGCAGAATCCTGCCAGTGATTTAAAAATAATTTGAAAACATTCCGAATTATCCTGAGGGTATACATGTTTCGTGTGAATTACGAATGCCTTAAAACATGTTTTATTTTATGAAATAAATAATTTGTAATGTAAAACTGAAGACTGATTTAGTTAGGTTTTCTTTTTTATAAATAAATAAATAATTTTTAATTTAAAATTGAAGACTGATAACCCACCCCGTACGTATTGGTATGGTTCGCTGTACTGTGGCCACTAAAATAGAATCGCTCGATATTTTTAGAATTTGTATGCTCCCAAATAACGTTATAAAAGGCGAAGTGTGATTGGTCAATATTTAAATTATTATTTACAGACGAAATGTTACCTGGACATTGGGGACTACGCAGTGTTGTTAGCCATCCGATTAAAATTAGTTCTACTGGTCTAAATAAGGCATTCGTAATTCACATGAAACAGATCGTATACCCTCAGGATAATTCGGAATGTTTTCAAATTATTTTTTACATCACTGGCAGGATTCTGCAAGTAAGGTTTTGATTGGTGGACATGAGCTCCAACTGGCTGGTGTTAGATCCACATGTAATAGTGGAGCTAATTTTAATTAGATTGCGTATGTGGTTGTGAATTAGCCGAGCATCTATACATATAACACAGGGTAGGTGGAGACTGAAACTGCAAACGCTGACGTGACGAGTCCATGGGTCTGAATTAGGGACACGCCGTCTCATCAATATACCGATATATTATGATACAAAGGGTAAACAATTAAGTTATTACAGACAAAATACAATCATTTAAAAGATCATTTACTAAATGTATACAAATGTATACTGTTGTAACATATGCCATATGGCGGCCATTTTAATTTTTGTAAATTAGTCACTTTCGACAACATACATATAAATGTACCTTTTTGATATGTTGTCTATGATGGCTTTGAGAGTAAGTTAGAACAAAAATTAATGATGTTGCAAAATTATCAAGATCTTGGATCACTTTGGAATTTTAAGGAACTGTTATTTCAGTTGGAATGTTGGCAGCCATCTTGTGACGGAACATGCTCTTATCTTTTCGCCTGTGGCGATGTTAATTGTTTTAGAGGGCCGTGTGCAGCTTGGTTACGTAATACCCCCGCGCGACGGTGGTAGAGCTGTTCCCAATATGCACTTAGACAAGGTGTGGAGGCCATGTGGCCAGTAGTTACGTAATAATTCCGGTAGTGCGGTTTATGACCGGGGTATTGCTAGCGAACTGGCGACAGTAAGTCTGGCCATCTAAGAGAATATACCGACTCTGGGAGTTATGGAAATATCAGATAATAGGTGAGGTACCGCGTTGTGCCCCCAGGCGATATTCGCTGTCTCTGAGATTTTTGAATAAATAGATAGGATTTTAGATATATCGGGGAGAAACATTGGAAGGCTCCCGAGGAACGTAGTCCGACTGGACTGGTAAATATATTTTTCTGCTCTGTTGTATAACCTTGATGTGATTGATGTGACTTTAAATATTTTAATACTGTATTATACCAATATTCCTTAGACAGTGTCTCCGGTAATCGGACGAAGTAAATTGTAGGCTTCACTGTTCTAATATTTGTATACGAGTATTTGGTAAGATAAAGCTTACCCGATCATCCTAGAGGACCTAGGTAAACTGTAGGTTATTGTCTTTATTGTGATATGTACCAGTATTAATTCTGTATTACAAGGTTACTGAATGAGTAGTTAAGGGTTAATTAAAAATTAACCAGTTAGGAATAGAGTTGTAATTCCTTTATTAATTAAGTTCCCCTGGCAGCGTTTCTCAATTATCACACGTGTGAGTGTTGTATCACGGTGAAGTGATTAGAATATTGTGTAAACTAGACACCTAGTGATTAACTAATTAAGTGATTAGCTTTGGGTTGTTATTATATTGTTGTACATACGGTTCCTATTAGCACCACAAATGTTAACCCACCCTGTATGAGCACTGTCAAAACTGATCAACCTTATGTAGGTGGGGAAATATACCAAAACAAGCCCAATCCACTGACTTCTTGTGACAGTTGTGAAAATACTCAATTATCTTTTATTAGTATTAATGTGTGTGATCTGAGAAGTAAACTAAAAATCCCTGAATTTGTAGAATTTATATCTAAGTATGATATTCTTTGTTTTACTGAAACAAAAACAGATCAAACAGACTGCATGTCAACATTATTACCTGGCTATACCTTCCTTCTGAATAACAGTGGGAAAAGATTAAATTCCTCAGGTGGAATAGCCATTGGTATAAAAAATGAATTGTCTTCTACTATAGATTTCAATATCACAAATAATTCTGAATCTGTTGTCTTGGGTTAGCATTCCCACGGAAATTACAGGTCTTCAAGGAAACTAACCATCGGTGTTGTATACATTCCTCCTATTGGATCCCCATACTATAAAGAAAATATTTTGACATTATTGAAAGTGAACTTATTGAACACATAGAAGAACATAGCCCACTTTTACTACTAGGTGATTTTAATGCACTAGACAAAATTGTTTCCTAGATTACACTGTAATTGATACTGACATTGACATACTAAACAACATGGAAAAGTATATGTTAGATTTTTTTAATGACATATACAAATTAGAATCATATAATATTCCCATAGAAACAGCAAGTCAAGATATTGGCAAAGTAAAACGTCATGGTATTACGTAGAAAAATATTAAATATATGTAAGTCACACAATTTATATATAATAAATCGCCGAGATTAGGACATGATAAAAAACATAGGAAAATTGACTTGTAAAGATAGCAGAGTTTGTTGATTATGCCATTGGCAAACCATCATTATTAAAAATAGCTAAAATTTTTATTTATGCGAGTTTGACCCCACCACTTTTTTCAGATGTACGATTGTGCTTTAATACTTAGCTAAATGTTGATAAACATGCTAACGATAACGATACTTCTAATTGTATGACATTCTATTCAGCTAACAAAAAGCCAAGTAAATGGAAACCCTGAAAAATCAACAGAACTAAAATGAAAAATTAACCAGGACCTCACTCGTAAATCATATCCACAATGCTTGATAATCAGACTAGTTGACATTCAAACACGTGTCGATACTGCCAAACACAGGCTATGAAAAATCTATTTTTAGCATGCGGCTGAATCGACTGTAGGTCATGCACGATCTTGCACGATCAAGCGACGTGTAAAACTCAAAGGTAACCCAATCGCTGTGTCGGTGTAAGCCACACAGTTGTCGAATTCTACGCGGGAAAATATCATGAGGCCAAAAAAACGTATAAGTCAAGAATACACTTTAGAAAATAAACAAAGATTAATTAATGCAAGTAAACACGTATAAAAAGTCCTTGCTGAAAGAACATTCCGTCCAAAGATTTAATATTGAAAAACAAATGCGACAATTGAGGACAAACGACCCAAAAGCTTTTTTTATATAAACTACTTAAACGACCTAACGAAGATAATAAATTACACCGTTAGATGATTTCTATCATTTTTCACAAACTCTATAACAAAGGCGAATCGGACGATAATGAAAACAAAAATAAAACTTTAATAACATAGACTCAGATAGTGAAAATGTTTAACAGTAGAATGGAAGAAAATGAAATATTAAAATGCCTATAAAACAACTGAAAAAAACGTTAAGGCACCTGGAATCGCACAATATCATTAATGGAATACATTTTAAATAACTGCCGGCATAGTACTACAATCTATATTAAACTGTTTAACATTAATCTTCGACAATAGTGTTTTTCCCAATGAATGGTTTTGACTGGAGTAAGTAATTAAACCATTTTTTTTAAAAATAAAGGAAATCGTTCGTTACCAGAAAATTATAGAACCAATAACATTTGCTCTGTTGCACATCTCTAAACTGTTCAACCACAATTTTAAATAACACGATTAAATGCTTTTATTGAAAAAAAATAATATACTGAATGAATAATCTCAGACTGCTTTCCGAAAAGTAGCTACTACTACGACCATCTATTTAATATACCTTCTATGATAGAAATTTTAAAGACAGAAAAAAGGAAATTATTTGGTGCTTTTGTAGATTTCCAAAAAGCTTTTGATCTTATTTTCTAGAACTTGCCTATGGCAAAAACTGTTAGAAAATAATATTAAGGAAAATCTTTAAAATAATTTATCAAAATGTATCAAGGATAAAGTCATGATTTGTACAAAAACCGAAAACCTCTGAGCTATTTCAATGCAAACATCGGTGTCCGACAAGGAGGAAGAAATTTGTCGCCTGTTTCTGTTTTTTCCTTTATTTAAATGATCTAGATAATTACTTCAAAAAGCCAAAATTGTTACTGGAGTATCCCCTGGATAGAGATGAAAACGTTCGATAAAACAGCTCTTTACTTTTTATGTTTATTATATGATGACGATACTGCGCTTCTCGCATCAAACGCCTCTGACTTACAACAATCCCTAAATGTCTTTTCACAATATTGCAATAAATGGAAACTCAAAGTAAATGCAAGTTAAAACTAAAATAATCATTTTCAATGGCACCAGTAATGATTACAAGACACGTTTTTACACTTGGACATGATGTGCTTGAAAACGTAAAAGAATATAAATACTTAGAGTCTTACTTTTACCAAACTAAATAAATTTATACAAGCAAAAAAACTACTAACTCAAAAGGCAACAAAAAGCAATGTACTTTTGTTCTGTCTAAATCTAAAGACAATAACTTTTAAATAGAAATGCAAATTAAAACTATTTGATTCCATTGTACTCCCGATTCTCTCTTATACGGGTGCCGAAATATGGGCTTATGAAAACATCGATATTATTGAATCTATTCATATAAATTCCTAAGACACATCTTACCAGTTAAAAAAGGCACCCCGCTATTCATGTTATATGGAGAACTAGGAAGAAAGACCCCTTAAACTTAATTATCAACAAAGAATTATAAGTTTTTTGGCCCGTATCGTATCTGGTAAACAAACAAAATCATCGTTTTTACCGCATGAATTAAATGTTACACGACTCTTCTGTTAATGGATATAGTTATAAATGGGATAAAATGGTCGAAGATATATTTAACCAGCTAGGCATGACAAAAAGTTTGGATGTCACGGAACTTTCATCCGTAAAAATACTTCTTAATCAAGTAAAATTAAGACCAAAACGACCCAGTATTTACAACAATGGATACAAACTATGAATTTATCATCAAAAGGTTTAAAACGTACACTATATTTAAGAAAACCTTAGATTAGAAAAATATCTTATTTATTACCACAAACATGTTGGAATATATACTCAAATTTAGAAAATCTAATCACTACTTACCAATCGAAACAGGACGTGGAACAGCACCCCAGTGGAAGATCGAACGTGCACATTATGTAACAATTAATGATATTGGAGACGAATTTCACTATTTATTCACATGTACTTATTGCACTAACTCCCGTAAAAATTTGCTCCTTAAGCCATATTATTATAATAAACCAAGTAGTACCGCTGAAATTTAAACAACTAATGACGATAGCAAAATAAGTGTTCTCAAGAAAATTATGTAAATTAATAAAAGAAATTATTAATAAATGCAGTAAACCCTAAAATATATGTATATGAATTATTGCCTACAATGTCTTCTTACTACCCAAGTATACATCTATATAGTGTGCGCATGTCTGATTAGCACATTTGGTAGGAATACAATAAACTGTGACATTACATTACTTTATTCTAATTGTATTATATTATTCCTTATTATTCTATTGCATTTGTATTATACTATTGTCTCTATTACTTTATTGCATTTGTATTAATACTATTGTACTATTGTCTCCTGTAAACCCTATCTTGTCACTACAGTTTATATATCATGTTCCTCATATGCCGTTGTATAACGGCCTGAGCGTAATAAAGTTCTGTTCTGTTCGGTTCTGTTCTGTTAATTAACTACTGCGGCAAGTATATTTGTCAGCGTAGTGTTAATACAGATTCCAAAGTGTATTGTGTTTTGTTGTGTTTTCTAATGAACTAAACGTGCTATATTATATATATTTATATAAGATCTTATCTCTGATTATACCTAGAGCCGAGCCACTCGGGTAGTAGCCTGCCCGATACAGAGAGATATAATAGATATACAGTTAGAAGAGATATTTGGATAATCGTGTTTTATTCAGTTACAGGTATTATAAGATCCCTGTGACAGGACTAAATACATATTACGGGTTCACCCTACCTGTGCATTCGGTAATTTCTGTATTCCAAGTTCGTTGTCAGTCAGAAACCCTGATCTCTTAGATTCGACTGGGTTTCGCCTGACCTTAATAAATAATTTAAAAAAACTTTAGTACACCTAGTTGATGGATATATTTCATGTTTTAAATAATAAACTCATCTTGTATCATGTATTTTCTTTATTTTGTCATTTTTGTTACACACCTTCCTTAAATTTGGTTCACAGTGCTGTAATAGTGATACTGATAAGAACAAAGACTGTGTACCTTGTGATAGAAGTGTGCCACTTTGCATGCATATATACTTCTTGGGTCCCTAGATATTTTGAGATATAATGCCAATTGAACAGCATCCTGTAGGTGTCTGCAACGACACCTAGAGTGATAACCCTTATTTGGCATAATGCCAATATTAAAGGTTTTGATAGTATTTTTACTCTTTGATCTAAAAATTGTCAAAATTCATCCATGTTTATACATATATATATATATATATATATAGAAAGGATATTTCATGTTTATTTCAAATATGATTTATCGAGTGAAGTTTGCAATCATATATCATGAGTCCAGGAGTTTTAGACTATTAACTACACAGTTCCGGCTTTCTTACAGTGAAGATAACACTGTCTACAGTGACGATAACACATTTTAGAGTGAAATACTGAAATTTGCACTCTAAAATGTGTTATCGTCACTGCGTGACTGATAACACTTTTATTTCACTGATATTTTAAGATATTTCACTAAATGTTATATAATAAATTATGATACGTGTCGTTAAACAAGAAACCCAAAACTGTTCTAAATACTCATCACTACCTAACATCTTACAGCCATATTATCTGGATGATCTTTTACTTTGGCCGTTGTTACCGATGCGGTTGTTGTTGATGTACGTTGGCTATTGGTGTTGGTGTTATTGTTGTTTTGGTTTGGTTTCGGATGGATTTTTTTTTCAAACTAACTAGATCGTTAAGGGGCTTTGAACTCCCCAACGTCACCATAAATATATTTGCGATTAGTTCATAATGGAATGATAAAAGGCGTTGGTGTATAAAATATCGCCAAGGGAATCCAAGAATAGCTGCGTGCATAACTGCATGTGACGATACAAAATTATCTAAATACTATCTGTTCAGTTAGTAACACGATACACACTAACTGTAGCCAGAAAAGCATTACTATAATCAGTTTCCAGTATAACCTATAACTGATTATTGCAATGGCTTTTTAAGTATAAGAGTGCTTCAGGCGCGTGTACAGGAATTTGTGTGGGGGTGGGGGGTCTAGAATGTGGCGAGCGACATTTCGGTGTGTGTGTGGGGGTGGGGGGGGGGGGGGGGGGGGTTTAGGTGGGTAGGTGTCACGTTCCCTCGGAAAATATATTTAAAAAGAGTAAATTAGCGTCAGCAAACGAAGAGGGTGTAGTGCCTTACACCTACCCATTGAGTCGTTAAAACCTGCTCTGGGTGGGAGCTGATAGAGGGATACGAACCCTGTACCTACCAGCCTTATATCCGATGGCTTAACCACGACACCACCGAGCACGGTAGAGTTGAGTTAAAGGAGTTATTCAGTGTCACGTACTATTAACCAGGAGGAACAACAGAACTCGGAATACATTTAAACACTAATTTATTTTAAAACATATGTAAATGTCACGGAGATTCTATAATACCCGTAACTGAATAAAACACGATTATCAAAATATCTCTCCTAATTGTATACCTATTAGATCTCTCTGTAACAGGCGGTTAAACCCTAGTATGGCTCGTCTAGGTATGATCAGAGATACGATCTTATATCAAGTATATATTATTATAGCACGTTTAGCTCACTAGAAACACAACAAAACACAATACACTTTGGAATCTGTATTATCCTATGCTGACAAATGTACAGCCGTAGCAGTTAATTAATAACAGCAATAATAACAACCCAGAACTGTTCACTTAATTAGTTAATCTCTAGGTGTCTAGTTACACAATATGCGAATCACTTCACCGTTACACCACACCCACACGTGTGATAATTGAGAAACGCTTCCAGGAGAAGTTAATTAATAAATGAATTACAACACCATTCCTAACTGGTTAATTTTTAGTTAACCCTTTAACTACTCGTTCAGTAACGTGTGATAATTTAGGACGCTTCCAGGGGAACTTAATTAATAAACGAATTACAGCTTCTATTTCCTAACGGGTAATTTTTAATTAACCCTAACTACTCATTCAGTAACCTTGTAACCCAGAATTAATACTGGTACCTATCACAATAAAGACAATAACCTACAGTTTACCTAGGTCGTCTAGGATGACTGGGCTAAGCTTTATATTACCAAATACTCGTATAATGGTTAGAACAAAAGTCTACGATTTAACTTCGTCAGATGACCGAAGACACTGTCCCTAAAGAATATTGGTATAATGTACAGTATTAAAATATTTGAAAGTCACATCAATCACATCAAGGTTATACACAGAGCAGAAATGATATTTACCAAAGTCCAAACGGACTAACGTTCCCGGGAAGCTTCCTTTTGCGTTCTCCTCGATATCTCTAAAAACTAGCTATTTATTATAAAAACAGAATTCGCCTGGGGGTACAAGGCGGTACCTCCCCCTATCATCTGATATTTCACCTCTACTAGAGTCGTTTATTTCTCTCTGATCGTCAGACTTACTGACGCCATCGTCGCCAAATCACGGTCGTCGAAACCGCCGAACCACTCGCAGAGGTATTACGTAACTACTCGCCACGTGGCCTCCACAGCTGGACTAAGTGCATATTGGAATGCCCGATCGCGCGAAGTATTACGTAACAAGTTGCCCACCTGGGCTACGGGCAATGAAACTGCACACGGCCCTCTAACACAATTAAAATCGCCACAGGCGAAAAGAAATTAAGAGCAAGTACCGTCACAGTATATATACATATAGAATCCACACACACGCTTTCATACTTTCTTTCAACCACATACTCCACACACCATTCTCTCACCCCAACCCATATACACAAAATAATGAAAAAGAAACCAAATAAAACAATATTATGTCGTCACATAATATTGTTTATAAGTTAACCAATAAAGTTCAAACTTCAAAGAGTTGATGCTTTAAAAAAAAAAATGTCATTTACTAAGTTAAATGAAATCATAAGTCATTTTACCCCCATTACTTAGTCTGAATAAACAACAATATGTCTTAAATCACGATATCATTTAAATCACCATGTTTTAACATCAATTTCACCATGTTCTCATTCCACTGAGAAATACACCATGCTATCATTCCACTGAGAAATTCACCATGTTCTCATTCCACTGAGAAATCCACCATGTTCTCATTCCACTGAGAAATCCACCATGTTCTCCTTCCACTGAGAAATCCACTATGTTCTCCTTCCACTGAGAAATCCACCATGTTCTCATTCCACTGAGAATCCACCATGTTCTCATTCCACTGAGAAATCCACCACAACCATATCACGATCCACTTTCATTGGTAACATCAGGTGATAAAAACTACAATAATTTTTTTTCCAATAACTACGCTGTACTTATTATACAACACACAAAACATAATTTTATACATTCAATAAAATAACAAATATATATATTTACTCACGCTCTTCTACCAGCTTTTCAAGCACCATAGTTCTCTCTCTCAAAATGTTCAAGTAATTCATAATATCAAATGCACTCCTTTTATTCCACAAAAACACTCACTCACCCAAGCTACACTGCTTTCACCGCACACCAAGCTATACCCCAATCTCTCCACTTTAATTAAACACTCTACTCCTACATTGCTTAAAGTACACTAACAATGAACTGACAAGCTAACTAAATGCAATGTTCTGGCTTGCCCTTACCCAAAACACACAAATAAAACCCAGTGACTCTGTAGCTCATTAATAAAATATACACAACCAATATATACACCAATATATATACTACATATTACCCTTGACTTGTGACACCCCCCTACTTACAAATTTTCTTCTAATAAAAAAAAAAAAAAAAAAAAATCTCAAGTCAAGGTCTAATGTAGGACAGTAAACTACATGTATATGTACAAATACATATTTCCACAAATCCTCCATATCCACTATTTACTCATCTCTGTCACCACATCTGCTCAACAGATCTGCACCAACATTGTCTACACCCCGAATGCTGTGACATACAAACCTATATGGCTGTAAGCTGAGTGCCCATCTCATGATCCTATTGTTAGTCATCTTTGCACTGTTCAACCACGTCAAAGATTTGTGGTCTGTACCATACACATAGTTTTAACTTACCAATTGCCCACACTATGGCCAAACATTCTATCTCCACAGTGGCATACTTTGTTTCTTTCATTTTCAACTTTCTACTCGGATACATTACAGGAAATGACTTACCTTCATATTCCTGCAGCAATACGGCCCCAATACCTGTAATTGAAGCATCTGTTCTAATGATAAATGGTTTCTTCAGATCTGGTAATCGTAAAATAGGTGCAGTTGACATCAGTTGTTTCAAAGTCTCAAACGTTCTGTTTGTATGATCTGTCCACTGTAATTCATTTGGGCTGCCTTTCTTTGTCATATCTGTCAATGGAGATGAAATTGCTGAAAAATTTGGAATGAATTTTCTGTAATAACCAATTAATCCTAAAAGTGATCTCATTTGTTTCTTGTTCTGTGGTCTTGTCACTCCAAAATTTTACTGACTTTCTTCACTTCTGGTTTTATCTCTCCCTGTTCTATATTGTGACCTAAAAACTCAACATTCTTGTATCCAAAGAAACACTTACTCGGTTTTGCTGTTAATTTCGCTTCTCTCAATCTTTGTAACACTTGATGTACCAGTTCCATATGTTCGTTCCAGGTTTCTGTGTAAATTAAAATATCATCAATGTAATTAATTACATGATCAATGTCTCTCAACAGTTTCCTCATCATTCGTGAAAACACGGCAGGTGCACTTACAATACCAAAGGGCATTACCTTCCATTGGAACAGTCCATGAGGGGTAACAAATGCAGTTACTTCTCTTGATTCCTCATCTATAGGAATTTGCCAGTAACCTTTACACAGGTCCATTTTTGTAAAAAAAAAAAATTAGCTTTTGACAACTTACTGAACAACTCTTTAATATTAGGTATAGGCTCCGCATCAAACATCACAATTCTGTTCAGTTGTCTATAGTCCGTGCAAAATCTGTAAGTTCTTTCCTTCTTTTTCACCAAAACTATCGGACTTGCGTAAGCTGACTTTGACGATTCGATTACATTCATTTCAAGCATCTGATCTAACTCTTTTCTTAACATATCTGTCAAACTGAGGTGTTGGATAAGGTTTCAACCTAACTGGTTCATCTGATGTCAGCTTAATCTGAAATGTATCTAAAGTTGTTAAACGAGGTTTATCAGTTAACACATCTACCAATCTTTTCATAGATTCCAACTGACAATTCAACAACTCATCTGATATATTACAATCTTTCCATGTTTGTTTCAGACAATGATGGCAACTCTATGTCTAACTGTTTGGTCACATCTTTTTCACATTCATTTTCTACTACACCAATGCAAATCTTCTCTATATCATAGTTGTTACTTGTGTCATTTCTTTCCAAATACTTCTTTAGCAAATTAGCATGATAGGTTTTCCTCTTTCCATTCATGTCAACTCTATAATCTAAGTTTCCCACTTTCTTTGATTTCAAAAGGTCCCTGCCATTTCATCAATAACTTGTTATTTAGAGCTGGTAATAAAAGCAAAACTTTATCTCCTACCTTGAAACTTCGATCTTTTGCTCTGTTGAAATATCCTTTATATCTTGATGATGATTTCTACAACTCTGTTTGCTAGTTCACACGTTTTTTCCAGTCTCTCTCGTAAATCTATCACATATTGATATGTTGTCTTTACCACTTGGTCTTGTATTTCTCCTGTCCATAACTCCCTCAGAATATTCATCGGACCTCTTACTGTTCGTCCATACAGTAACTCAAACCCCAGGCTTTCTTGTGGCACTTCTCGATATGCAAATAAAGGTACTACATACTTGTCCCAGTCTTTGGGTCGTTCAACATCTTTTTCAGCATAGATTTCAGTGTTTCATTAAACCGTTCTACTAGTCCATTGCACATTGGATGGTAAGGAGTAGTTGTTATTTGATGTAAGGAAAGTAAACGGCCTACCTCTTTCATTATATATGATGTGAATTGTGTTCCCATGTCTGTTAAAATCTCATTAGGCACTCCAACTCTGCTAAATACTGAAATCAGCGCTTCAGCTACTGTTTCTGTATCAATCTTTGCCAACGGAACCGCTTCAGGATATATGGATGCATAATCCACTATGGCCAAAATGTCATGGGTTCGATTGGACCAACCAAGTCTACAGCTATTCTCTGAAACGGTATATCAATTATTGGCATTTGTCCTAATAATGTCTTACCCACTCTACCTTTTGGAATAGTCGTTTGACATGCGTCACAGGACTGACAACATCTTCGAACATCACTGTTTAACCCTGGCCAGTAGAAGTGTCTCTGTATTCTGTCACAAGATTTCTTTGTAGCTAAATGGCCTGCCATTAATGTTTCATGACCGATTTTCATTACCTGTGTTCAACTCTGAAAGGTACTACTAGCTGTGTAAACAAGTTTCCATTTTCAACATTAGGTGATTTAAACTGTCTCATCAGTAGATCATTCTTCACAATAAACCTTGAAATATTCTTACCCGTAATCTTTTCTTTACCTTTCTCTGCCAACTGAAACAATTTCTCAAAACTCACATCTTTCTTCTGTGCTTCTTTCATCTCTTCTGAGTTCACGACATCAAACTTCACTGTTGGTGTTGTCAATGGTTTGACTTCTTTTACCTTCTTTGCCTGAGCTCTATTTTCCATTATTCCAATAGTTTGTATCTTTAGTGTTGTCCATGTTGGATCTGGTTGTTTCACATCACGTGCACCTGGTATGTTACCAATAACAATGTCATAAATTGGATTATCAAAAACCAATGCTTTCACCGTTCCTGTGTAAAATGGCGTTCTCATGTATACTTCACACCAAGGTCTATCTTTAACAATTCCATCCAATCCTACATAGCTTCCTATCTCACATGTCATTGCACAATCAGGTACTAATGCTCTTTTGATTGCTACTGTAGAACACCCTGTGTCTCTAATAATCTTTAACTCTTTTCCAAAAGTATGTCCAATTAACATATTCATCTTTGTATCCTGATCTATATTTTTATTTCTTTCCTTGTTGAAATTCAATAAACATCCAATAGTTTCTTTTTTCTTAAATCTTTCGAAACAATTCTTTGCCAAATGACCTCTCTTTTCACAAATAAAGCACTTTCGTGGTTTCCATGTTATAGATTCTGAATGTTTATCATTACCTGACAATGTTGATCTAGGCATCTTACCGACCTCTTTGTGTTCATTTGTATTTTTTCCATATCCAATGTTGGGTAGAAATGTACTTCTGTTTCCTTCTCTTCTGTTCCGATTCATTCCTTTCCTTGCCTCCAAAAACTGTTCTGCTAAGTCTGCCATACTGTTTGCATTCTCAGGTGCCTGCAGGATTCAAAAGTTGTTCTCTTAGCAACAAGTCTAGTAACTGTTCATATGTGGATTCAGTGTTACTTAATTTAATCCATCTGTTTGCATAACCACGCAATCTACCTAAAAACTGAGAAGATGTTTCTCCTTTTTCAACTCGTGCACTCCTAAACTTATCTAAAACCTTCCTCCGTTAATTCGTATCTATGTAGTAAAGCACGCCTTATTGTCATATTGCATTGCATCCTCTCTTGCTCTGCCTGTTAACAATATTCCTAAGTGAATAGCCCAATCTTTTTCTGGATAATTCTGAACTTTCATTAATCTCTCAAATTAGTTTTTATCACCGTTAATCACTACATTAATCTCTCAAATAGGAATCCATGTCATCGCGACCATCTTGGAAAATAGATAATTTTAACTTTACTTTACTCACCACAGGAGAACTCATTGCATGGTCTCCATTATCTTTTACTCTCATTCTTTCTTTCTCCAGTTCTATCTCTGCCAAATCTTTCGCAGCTATTCTGTCCTTATCCTTCTCCTCTCTTTCTGCCTCCCTTTCCATCTGACGTTCTTCTCTATCCAACCTTTCCTTCTCTCTCCAGTCATCTTTCTGTTCTTGAACAAATGCTTGTAATTCCTGCTTTTCAAGTCCTAGACTCTTTCCTATCAAAATGAACTTATCAATGCCCATCCTAAACCTAGACATGAAAATTATACAAACCACAAAACAAATACACAAATGATTAGCCCACATGAAAATAAAATATTAAACTATTATATACAAATATATACATGCAGTTACATACCTGAACTGATGATGTGTCAAACGTAAGACTTCAAAAGATCAGGAAATATGAAATAAAATTACTTACCACTGTACTAAGCCAAGTATATGTATTAAGTTAAAGTTTACTAATACTCACATATTCAAAGTACAGACCAAAATTCAAATCTATTGAATGAGCAAAGTGTGGTCAAAATGTATTGCCCTTGCAAATCTGACAGCTACAAACAACTGGCAAAATATTACATAGGCAAACACCTACTTTAATATACTACACCCCTTTTTAAACTTGTTCCTCTTAGTTACCAGTAACATGACCGTAAACAAATCAAACATTTGCCCTGCATCTCCACCATAAATTTGTCACGTACTATTAACCAGGAGGAACAACAGAACTCGGAATAAATTTAAACACTAATTTATTTTAAAACAACATATGTATATATACATATAGAATCCCCACACACACTTTCATACTTTTTTTCAATCACATACTCCACACACCATTCTCTCACCCCAACCCATAATACACAAAATAATGAAAAAGAAACCAAATAAAACAATATTATGTTGTCACATAATATTGTTTATAAGTTAACCAATAAAGTTCAAACTTCAAAGAGAAATTCACCATGTTCTCCTTCCACTGAGAAATCCACCATGTTCTCATTCCACTGAGAATCCACCATGTTCTCATTCCACTGAGAAATCCACCATGTTCTCATTCCACTGAGAAATCCACCATGTTCTCATTCCACTGAGAAATCCACCACAACCATATCACGATCCACTTTCATTGGTAACATCAGGTGATAAAAACTACAATAAATTGTTTTCCAATAACTACGTTGTACTGTACTTATTATACAATGCACAAAACATACGTTTATACATTCAATAAAATAACAAATATATATATTTACTCACGCTCTTCTACCAGCTTTTCAAACACCATAGTTCTCTCTCTCTCTCTCAAAATGTTCAAGTAATTCATAATGTCAAATGCACTCCTTTTATTCCACAAAAATACTCACTCACCCAAGCTACACTGCTTTCACCGCACACCAAGCTATACCCCAATCTCTCCACTGTAATTAAACACTCTACTCCTACATTGCTTAAAGTACACTAACAATGAACTGACAAGCTAACTAAATGCAATGTTCTGGCTTGCCCTTACCCAAAACACACAAATAAAACCCAGTGACTCTGTAGCTCATTAATAAAATATACACAACCAATATATACACCAATATATATACTACATATTACCCTTGACTTGTGACATAAATATATTTGCGATTAGTTCATAATGGAATGATAAAAGGCGTTGGTGTATAAAATATCGCCAAGGGAATCCAAGAATAGCTGCGTGCATAACTGCACGTGACGATACAAAATTATCTAAATACTATCTGTTCAGCTAGTAACATGATACACACTAACTGTAGCCAGAAAACCATTACTATAATCAGTTTCCAGTATAACCTATAACTGATTATTGCAATGGCTTTTTAAGTATAAGAGTGCTTTAGGCGCATGTACAGGAATTTGTGTGGTGGTGGGGGTCTAGAATGTGGCGAGCGACATTTCGGTGTGTGTGTGGGGGGGGGGGGCATTTCGGTGTGTGTGTGGGGGGGGGGTAGGTGGGTAGGTGTATCATGTTCCCTCGGAAAATATATTTAAAAAGAGGATATTAGCGTCAGCAAACGAAGAGGGTGTAGTGCCTTACACCTACCCATTGAGTCATTAAAACTTGCTCTGGGTGGGAGCTGATAGAGGGATACGAACCCTGTACCTACCAGCCTTATATCCGATGGCTTAACCACGACATCACCGAGGCCGGTAGAGTGGAGTTAAAGAGTTATTCAGTATGAATCATTTCTAGCACTAGTTATCTCCCTTTATTCGCAAATCATGATGAACACAGAATATTTAATTGTCATGATACATTAGTAGTTTTTATAGTACTTAAAACTATTTTAGTGTGCAGTATGATGAGATTAAAGGACTGTAATATTTTATATCCCGAGTTTGTAAACAAGAAACATATAATGCATTATTTAACTCATATACAATATATCCAAAAAATAAAACCTTTAAAATACTAGATAGTCACGCTGACGGTAGTAGTTCAAAGCTTGGCATTGCTGCTTCACAACTTCATTAATCTTTCTTACCTGTCATCTTCTGTCATTCCAATAGTTTTTTCTACAATTTCAATGTTTTGACATTGTTCTGTCAGTTTCTTCTGATTGTATTCTGAATGGGGACAGGTCGCATGGTGCATATAAAAGATCCCTTGCTACTAATGGAAAAATGTAGCGGATTTCCTCTCTAAGACGGTTTCCTTTCTAAGACAGTAAAAACAGGTGTATGGCACGATGCGTATAAGGATAAATTATTCTCCCGTCCCTAGCCATGCAAGACAGGCGTATTCCATGACGTCAGCCCATGTGGAACAAATCGGTCTTGCATGACCACGTGACTTCTATAGTTTAAGATAAAAATTTGTTTTTAGGTTTTTCACGTTTTCCAAAAATGCTTCTATTTCATCTACTGGATGGGAGAAAAATAATCCTCCATTGTATCCATATGGGACAGGGCTATTCCACCCTCGGGTATATAATATGATGTCAGGGACTCGGCAAGTCTCGTCCCTAACAACAAATTATGTACCCTCGGGTGGAATAGCCCTGTCCCACATGGACACATATGAAGGATTCTTTTAGTATTAGATTGTATTAAAGGAAGGAAATGTTTTATTTAATGACGCCCTCAAAATTTTCTATTTACGATTATATGGCGTCGGATATATGGTTAAGGATTACACAAATATTGAGAGAGTAAACCTGCTGTCGCCACTTCATGGGTTACTGTTTTCGATTAGCAGCAAGGGATCTTTTATATGCACCATCCCACAGACAGGATAACACATACCACGGCCTTTGGTATATCAGTCGTGATGCACTTGCTGGAGCGAGAAATAGCCCAATGGACCCACCGACGGGGATCGATCCCAGACCGACCGCGCATTACGCGAACGCTTTACCACTGGGCTACGTCCCGCCCCTAGATTGTATTATTAAATTATATAAGAATATTAAAATCATCAATAGTAATTAACTGTTTTGTTTTTAGGATAACAAACGTACATGATATGTATAACCAAGATGGCAACTTATTTAAATATGATGGATTTTGTGAATTTTATGGCTTTCATCCACCATTTACTACATTTGAAGGGCTAAAGGCTGCAATATTACATACATGGCCATTTTTATCCACCAACCACTTTCAGCTGACTTTCTATTTTGGCCTAAGTATATATATACCATAATATAAAACAAACAGGGGTCAAAACATATATACAACACCTATATAAAGTCATCTTTTTCTCCACAAAAAAAATATATCTAAATTGGAAAGAGACTTAAATTTTGAACAAGAATACAATTGGTGGAAAAGTATCAACAGCAATGTGTTCAATATATCTAAGAATACCAAATTAAGATGGTTCCAATATAGAATAATCCAAAAAAATCTCACTACAAATAAGTTTCTCTATAATATTAGAGTGATAAGCAGCCCAAACTGTAGCTTCTGTAAAGTAAAGTTTGTTTTATTTAACGACGCCACTAGAGCACATTGATTTTTAATCTTATCATCGGCTATTGGACGTCAAACATATGGTCATTCTGACACTGTTTTTAGAGGAAACCCGCTGTCGCCACATAGGCTACTCTTCTTTACGACAGGCAGCAAGGGATCTTTTATTTGCGCTTCCCACAGGCAGGATAGCACAAACCATGGCCTTTGTTGAACCAGTTGTGGATCACTGGTCGGTGCAAGTGGTTTACACCTACCCATTGAGCCTTGCGGAGCACTCACTCAGGGTTTGGAGTCGGTATTTGGATTAAAAATCCCATGCCTCGACTGGGATCCGAACCCAGTACCTACCAGCCTGTAGACCGATGGCCTGCCACGACGCCACCGAGGCCGGTGTAGCTTCTGTAATGCGTATATTGAAACGTATACGCATTTATTGTTTGATTGTGTACATGTCCAAAATTTAATTAAACAAGTCGAGCAATGGATAAAAGAAGCTGCAGACATTATAGTTATCTTCTCTCGTACCAGTTTTCTTCTTGGCCACTCAAAGAATAATATCATAATTGACATTATTGCTCTTTTGACAAAGCAATTTATATATAGTTCAAAATTTCTGAAGAAATCACTAGATATTAAAATATTAAAAATTCATATACATTCTTATTATATATTAGAAGAAAAAAAATGTATTCCAATAAAAATCAAATATAATGAATTTATTAAAAGATTGAGTGTATACCATAAGTTGTTCGAATAAATATCTCTGACGTCATCCACTACTGACAGTATCTAAGTATTTATTACCATATATACGTGTATAAGTATAAGAAATGTTGAGTGTTTAGTACTGAGTGAGGTTCAATGACGTGTTGGCAAGAGGTTTGTTGTTTTATTTTATATTAACTAATTTTGATATGTGTATGTATGTATAAAATATATATATACTGTGTGAAAATGTGACCAAAAAATGAAAAAAAAAAACTTAAAAAAAAAATAAAAAACTGTTTTGTTTCTAAATGTTGTGACATTGTTTTCTTTGACTTTGATCCGGCCACACGCTCGTGCATGCGTGAGTGCGTATGTGTGTGCTTATTTCAAAATCGATTAAACTATATTTCTTTGTTCTTGTTTTTGTTTTGTTTTTTGGGGGGGGGGGTTTCTCACATTTGTTCTGATTTAGTTGTTAATGTTAAAGTTTGTTTTGTTTAACGACACCACTAAAGCACATCAATCGTCGGCTATTGGATGCCAAATATTTTTTGACATAATAGTATTAGAGAGGAAAACCGCTACATTTTCCCATTAGTATCAAGAGATCTTTTATATGCACCAGCAAACACATTGATTTATTAATCATCGGCTATTGGATATCAAACATTTGGTATTTTTTTACATAATAGTCTTAGAGAGGAAACACGCTACATTTTCCCATTAGTAGCAAAGGATCTTTTATATGCACGATCCCACAGACAGGACAGCACATACCACGGCCTTTGGTATACCAGTTGTTTTCCACTGGCTAGAGCAAGAAATAGCCCAATGGGCCCACCGACGGGTATCGATCCTAGACCGACCGTGCATCAAGCGAGCGCTTTACAACTGGGCTACGCCCTGCCCCTTGTTAATGTTTTGCCATCTTGCACAATGTAATGTCAGTCTGTCACCGGTGAAGACTATCGTGTCTCTCTGCGTGACACAGTTGTTATACCAACTACAGGCGCGTCTGTGGGAATTTTAGCAAGGTTGGGGTCTAGACTATGACAAGCGAAAATTTATAGAGGTGGTCGAGACATTCCCCCCTCGGAAAATTGCTTCGACCTCCAAAACCCAGTCCCTGTACACGCACTTGTCACCAACAGATGCATTGAACAGGAAGTAGTCATTCTTAAGGGCCTACGTTGTTAACAGGCAATTGCAGTCGTATACTACATGTTTATCAACAAAAGAGGACGAGAAAACATAGTTTGTGTAAACTAACATAGACGATAGGATGACAACATAGGTAACTGAATCAAGGAACGCGACAAAATCCCAATATATATCTTTATCTTTCTTTCATTCTTTCTTGCATTCGTATTTTAAAAATATTTTTCCTTTTTTTTTTCTTTTTTTTTTTAATTTTCTTTCTTATTTTTCCTTTTCTTTCTTTATTATTTCTTTCTTTCTTTCTTTCTTTCTTTGTTATTATAACAATAAAACAATAAAAGGTAATAAATGAGAATATCAATAATGACTCCAAATGTGAGCCACTATTATTCTCATATTGGTTTGAGAATGTGCTGTCTAACCGTTAGAAAAAACCTACTCATGTGGGTCACAAATAGTGAAAATAAACATTGTACCCTTTCGACAGTATTGCGTACTTATATGGGTCACAGATATAGTAAATAAAACAGTGTACATTTTTCACAACATTGCGTGTATATACGTAGTATACTAGTATGTAGCCCGTGACTGTTTATCCATAAACTCACCTCAAGAGCCGAATGCCCGTGGCTGCACTTGTTTTAAACGTCCCGGTGGCGTAAGTACATAAACTATTGTCCTCAAGGCTGGCAAGTGATGGGTTCGTATCCCATTAATGGCTCCCACGAAGTGTAAGTTTTAACGTCTCAATGAGGAGGTATAAGACAACCTGACAGACTAATCTCTCATACTACCGGCATCGGTGGCGTCCTGGTTAAGCCGTCGGTAGGTACAGGGTTCGCAGCCCGGTACCGGCTCCCACCCAGAGCGGAGTTTCAACGACTCAGTGGGTAGGTGTAAGGCCAATATATCCTCTTCTCTCACACTAACTACTAACAATTAACAACTAACTCACTGTCCTGGACAGACAGCCCAGATAGCTGAGGTGTGTGCCTAGGACAGCGTGCTTGAACCTTAATTGGATATAAACACGAAAATAAGTTGAAACGGAATGGATTGTCAAAAGTTGTCAAAACGTTTGCTTGCAACTATAAACTGCTGAACCATTTTTAAACATGTCGAAATTTCATTGGTTATCAAAGAAACATATATTTTATCATGTAGTCGCTTTAAAAATTAAATTTAATATGACGAACTGTGCATGCGCGGAAAGGTTATTTTTCAAATGCATGTGCCTGAACGCACTTACAAACTAACAATTCTTTTTAGTGTATGGTGTCACACTTTTATTTACTAGAATAGATTCGTTTTACGTCCATGTTGAGGATTTTGTTTTCGTCAACTGATTGGAATATATTTTATTTCATGTACGTAGCTGAAAAATATAGAAACGTATTTTCGTAAGTATCGTATTCGTGTTTTTGTCATTAGCCGAACGCAGTTTGGGACGTCGATGGTATGTCAAGGATAGCGAGCTTGAAATGTAATTGGATATTTAAGCATGGACGTTACATTGTTTTAATAATGTCCTTGTTAGACACGTTCCACGTGTGTAATTCCAAACTTAAATCACCCCTTGGAACTAATCATTTCAGGGCCAATTATTACTGGAACTCCAATAAGCATTTTTGTCATATCTGACATGGTGGTCAATTTCCGAGAGAAAATGACAAGCTGATATCGATCCAGACAAATATCTCCTTATTACTGGTATCAGTTCCAATCTGGGACTATTTGTACGGCATAGACAAAGACACGAGAAGGGATTAAGTAAAATTTATTCTATATTCGGTCCAACCTGACATGTTTCCGTATAGTGTCTAATATCGTAATTGAATTAATCTAAAGAATGTTTTTGTCCATGACAATAGAATGTAAAGATGTGACTTTCTGTTGGTTCTTTTATTATTTTTAATTGTTGCATTGACTGCTATATCCGTGTTTTTACCAATGTCCACAATGTATGTTTCTAGATTCAAATATTATTATAATTTAGTCGTTATGACATTTTTTGCAAAACTTTCATGTTGTTAAAATCGGGCGTAGAAAACATCATCTGAAGTCACAGACATTCGCACACAAAAAGACGCACATACGCCAAAATGTAAACACATATGCAAACATAAACACATTATAAAACACACACATATTTCATCCCGTGGCAAACGGTCTTATTAAACTTTGATCTCTCACACATATATCGATAAAGGGGTAATGATATTCATGTACTTGGAACTACTTTTTATCTCACTGAATTGATATTATTACCATAGTTCACAATCAACTTGGTCCATATATGACGGCAATGTCACCTAAAGTTATATTTCACCTTCTGACATACAACTTTGTAACTGAACTCAGATCTGTTTCGCATATATATGGGTAAATGGGTAATGCTGTTGAGTACTTGAACTGTTTTTACGTCACTGAAGAAGATGATTAGTGACGTCACACGAGAATGAGTCACGTGTCACTGATCCGAGCTGAGTTGAGAGGATATATTCACCGCTGCCGCAGACGATTTTAGGTAAAATCAGACAAGTGGTTTTGAACCAGCTTATTGCTATTTATAAAGCATGTTCAGACAGCTAAACAAAAACGTATCTACTGGTACTGTCAAAATTTTCTGATTTTACATTATGAAACAGGGGCGGATCCAGAAAATCCATTTATGGAGGGCCCCCAGTAACATGCGGTGGAATGCCAAGGGAACTTTGGGGGAGGTTCCGCCACTGTGAAATGAATGAAAATGTTAAAGTTTTAGTCCAGCAAGAGCCATATATAGCGACGGAGGAAAATATTTTAAAGAGTTCCCCCTTTTTTTCTAGGTGAATATTTATTTAAACTTAAGGCGTAGATACATCAAACCTTATTATTGGAAACATCCTTCTGCTAAAAACTAATCCAACTCCTAAAATTGAAAAATGTTAAAGACATTCGAAACGTAGAAAAATTATTGTTCAATGCCTGTAAATTAAGATTTTTTTTAATACTACTTGATATAGTAAATACTTTGTTGTAAATCTGTCTATCCTTGGTTATACTTTAGCTTAGCATTGCAAATCTGCTATAGGGTGTATACTACCAAATCAAATCCCATAGACGACAATAGTAACATATGTGGCTAAAACTCCTACCTGCAGCGTATCAGTCGACATAAACACCACGTATATAAATACTACCACCTCTCGCCCTTAAAGTGAATCAGAAAAAATTAGGGGTCAAGCTGCTCATTTCTGAGATAACCCTAGTTCCGCATAAAATTCGAGTACATTTTTATATATAGGTACCCTATACATGTTTCAAGCACAAGGCTACTTGGCACAGTGGTACCAGATGAAATATAATTGCATAAATTTTTTGCCCATTTTTTTACAATCAACACACTCACATTTATCATCAATCACAGGACTTGTGGTGTTCACTTCTCTATCATGATAAGTGATTATTTACAAAAAAAATTATCTGGAGATATAATGATATGTTTAACAAGCTTATTGTTATGTATAAATAAGAACAGAAGGCACAATAGTGACAACAAATTTAATTATGTCTTTGGTAAAGTTTTTCTTCAAATTTATTTAAAATTTTGCATAAAACTACAGATATTTTTAAAATATAACTTGACACGTTATAAATATGTCAAAATGACAATAAAAATCAAGTTCTTTACAAATTTGAGTTTTCACAAATTAAAGAAATTAACCCACTATTGGCTCATGTTATTTTTAATATAAAAATAAATTGCTATTAAAATCTTAGTTCAGGTTGCCTGGCCACACACCTCAGCTATCTGGGCTGTCTGTCCAGAAATGTGAGTTAGTTGTTAGTTGTTAGTGGTTAGCGAGAGAGAAGAGGGTGTAGTGGTCTTACACCTACTCATCGAGTCGTTAAAACTCGCTCTGGGTGCGAGCCGATACTGGGCTGCGAACCCAGTATTTATCAGCCTTATTGTTAATGGCTTAACCACGACACCACCGAGGCCGGTACAATGTATACAATATATTTATGTGTGGAATACGCTGTGAAATAATATACATCAATATTTTTGTTTTTAAATCTACAAATTCCGGTTTTGTTTTGTTTTTGTTGTTTGTTTTTTTTGTGGTTTTTTTGTTTGTTGTTGGGTTTTTGGTTTGGGTTTTTTACAAAAACAGTCTTTCGATGAGTTTAATATACTCTTTCATGGCCATCTTTGATAAGGTCAGTGTTCACGTCATAGACCATTTTCTAATTAAATTGCCCGGGATTGCCCGGGCATGTAAGTAGACAACATCTTAGATGTCGGAAACGCTGATGGTCGATGGGTAATTGAGGGGTTCACGACGACTGTTTACGACCGACTAATTGGAATCAATTTTAAATTGGACGCGCTACGAAAATCATTTAAACGCAACAACGCGACATACCTAAATAATTTCTCTCCAGACGTATATGCGTTTCATGTACAAAATCCCGTGACATCATAATGAACAGTAAATATAATTTCGGGCAGTCGTAGGTGTGTGTTTTCGTTGGTTCAAATTCGTGTGCAGTCTGTTCTGTAATAGTAATACCAAAATATTTACTTAGAGATCCATGAAAAAACCTAATATTTTGCTTAGATAAAACTAACATGAGTGGAATTGTACGGCTGTGAACAAGTTTCATTCTGACAAGCAGGTCCGGGGAAGTAGTACTAAAAAAAAAACATCCGGTTGCAGTTCAAACTACAAGTAATTGGTGATAAATGTGACAGTGTTTGTTGTAAAAAAAACCACAATCCCTATTACTTTCATTTGGCCAATAGATGTATACAATTTTCTTTCAACTAGTACCGCTGTGTCAAGTAGCTTTGTGCTTGAAACATGTTTGGGATACCTTTAAAACTAAGTAATATACTTTTGTATGAAACTAGGGGTGTTGTGAAAACATCCGCGGAGTCATGAAAGGTTGCATATAGTGTTTTTAATCAAATACGTTAATATTGTCGTCTATTATAATGTATTTGATATAGTACAATCGAGAGCACCGAGGTCAGCTCCAGGACCGGCATGACAGGTTCGGGGAGGGGAGGGGGGGGGGGGGACAAAGCTTGCAGCTCAACTCCAGGGGTGGGAGCTACAGCGATGAACCAGGTGGTCAAGACTGGCTGACTGGCGCAGTTTACATAATCTAGTCCATGACGCCATTGTGGCACATATCGCGAAATAACGTTAACGTCTGTTTTGTTTAACGACATCACTAGAGCACACTGATTAATTAATTATCGGCTAATGGATGCCAAAGATTTGAGAACTCTGACAGTCTTCGAAGGAGACCCGCTCTTTCCCACAAATGGGACAGCACATGCCACGGTCTTTTATATACCAGTCTTGGGGCACTGGTTAGCACAAACAATAATCAGAGAATGAGCTCACCGATGGGGTTCCATTCTTTGACCAAAGCACCTAGGATGAGCTCTCTACCGACTGAGCTAGATATGGAATCTCTTTAGTAGATTCATCCGCAGCATAAATAAGCGTACGAGATATGGGCGGAGTCGGGGTGGGTGGGTGGGGTATCTGCAAAAAAAAAACACGAAAGAGATATTTGGGCAAACTGAGATAACCTGAAAGCTTTTCACAACATATTCCCATCATTCTACTCACAATATTAGTTATATCCATATAAAAATACGTAGTGAATAGTTTGCAACCTTATATACCAGTTTGGCAGTAAAATCAATATGAATAAATGTTGTTATCCAGATTCGTGCAGTTTCGTTTAATTCAGCTAAAAATCAGCCTGCTCCCAACCCCACCCCCCTAAAATGCTAGCATGCAACGCGCAATGCGATCAAGAGTAGTGTTTGATGACTAAAAATAACAAAGAAAGCATAAGTTGTTTACTGTCAAAAGAAATGGGATAAGAGAGGAGGGGAAATGAGATATTACATGATTTTTTTTTTTTTTTCAATTTTTTTTCAATTAAACACCAGCCTATACGACTGTTTGCTTTATCTTTTGTAATCAATTAATAACATCATACCAAAGTATTAGCTCAGAAAAGTAATATTTTAAATACACAAATGATTACATCAAAGGTTATTTTGAGGAAAATCAGTTATCTTGTTGACTGACAAGATTGCAATCCTTTCCGAATCAGTACGATGTTGACGGATTGCTCAACTGACCGACATTTCGCTTTCTTCGTTAATACTGTTTACAATGTCTTCTAGGTTGATCGAAAGCTTGCGCACAGTATAATTAATACAAGAAACAAAGTTTTGAAAATCGTCCGACAATATCCGGTAAAGATGGAAACAACGGATAGGTTAATACATTTGAATGACCAAGGACACGACTCGTATGTAAAATTTGATAGAGTTAATTACAAGATTCGGAATGATATTCCCAAGAAATGAAACCCAAGATATATCCTACTCAGACCAGATGTTTAGAGGAGTGGGGAGGGTGCGATTTTAAGGTTTTAATCTCAAATTGTCATTACTGCGTGCTAACAAAGGTCCACCTTTTTAAAGAAAGGCACACCCATAGCACCCCACCGACACCCTTTGCACGTGTGTACCCCACCCCCTCTCGCTCTCTCTCTCGCTCGCACTCTCGCTCTCTCTCTCTCTCTCTCTCTCTCTCTCTCTCTCTCCTCTCTCTCTCTCTCTCTCTCTCTCTCACACACACACACACACACACACACTCCCTTTGCGCGTGTGCAGTTTAAGAGTTTAGGGGGTCGAAACCATTCCCTGCTCAAGCAAATTTCTTCTTCGTTTTTTTCAATATATTGTCCGGGATAGCATGACGATTCCCCTAGAAACAGTCCAAACCCTCCGCCCACTGCATATATCCCAGTACACGCGCGTCCACACCCATCGCCGCATCAGCAGGGAACTGTGCACACGTACCTACTAGGCCCCGTATCCATAGTCTGTTCCCTTGTGGTGTGTTCCCTTGTTCCGTGTTCGCTTGTGAACTTGTGACGCGCCACATGGACAATGAACTTTTGGTTTGCTTAGTGACCGTTCCCATAGGTTGAACCCGGGAAACATGTGACCTTGTCACGGCACGTGTGACCTACTGACCGGGAACACAGAGAATGAAAATGCTCATTCTTTTTCATACGCCACAAGAGCGTACAAGCCATTTTGGTGTTGATAGTCATGTGAAGCTATTCTCAATATGAGTGAAGTTGAATTTATTGAGGAGGTGACAGGACATGAGCTGCTGTGGGACCCTACAAATAAGGATCACCATGACAAACACCAGGAGTTCGGTTCATCCTTTAGTTGGAAACAAAATAATTTTGGCATTAAAAGCTTTTGTGATTTCCTTGATTTCTATTCTATTCAAGGTTTGTTTTATATGATAATCACGCGGTGATAAGTAGAAATAAATCAGTAGTGCACGCGCCACAGGGAACATGCTATGGAGACAGATGATACAAGGCCAGGTCACGAGGTCACAACGCCACAAGGTCACAATGCCACAAGGTCACAAGTTCGCAAGGGAACAGTCTATGGATACGGGGGCCTACACAGTCATGTAGGTTTTGGTGATGAAAACTGAAGTAAACTGAAATTTAACAGTCAAAACGTCCGTTTTGTTTAACGACACCGCTAGAGCACATTGATTTATTAATCATCGACTATTGGATGTCAAACATATGGTCATTTTGATACAGACATAGAGAGGAAACTCACTACTTTTTTTCATTAGTAGCAAGGGATTTTTATATGCACTATCCCACAGACAAGTTGGCACATACCACAGCCTTTGATATACCAGTCGTGGTGCACTGGCTGGAAGGAGAAATAGCCCATCGACGGGGATCGATCCTAGACCGACCGCGCATCATGCGTGCGCTTTTTACCACTGGGCTATGTCCCGTACCTGTACACTAGTAGAAATGCATGTAATTAAGTGTACTCAGTGTCTCCTGTGTGCACGCGTGCACATTGTTCAGTTCGCACAAGCATGCAACGCATAACCCTAGGGTATATAATACTGGGGTCATATATAATACATCACAAATCTTCACGGGTCTCCAGCTGCGCTCTGTACTGGGAGCACTCCTGCTTATAACTGGAATTGTCTGCATCATTGAACATCATTGCAAAAACTTAAAAGGTTTCATTTCGACACGTAGTCTCGACATTCGTGAGTTGTTGGATTCCATGATGACAGCTGATCACTGGTCCAAGCTGGAATCGACGTTATTCAGTCATTTCAGTATAGAGTCAAGCATTGTTACCTCGACCTCTGTTATTTCGTTGAGCAGGGTATCTCGAGGTCGAGAAATGGTGCCATTTCTCTAACAACTTATATATATATAGTGAGTGAATATTGACGAATCAGTGATGATGTTCAAAGTCGCCGACATCTCTTTTGACTTCAGTCTGACCTACCCCTCTCTCTCTCTCTCTCTCTCTCTCTCTCTCTCTCTCTCTCTCTCTCTCTCTCTCTCTCTCTCTCTCTCTCTCTCTCTCTCTCTCTCTCTCGTTTTCGTTTTTTATTAACAATTAACCATTAACCTACTCTCCTGGCCAAACAGCTCAAACAGATTAGGTGTGTACCCAAGATAGCGACGTTGAACACTACCCTGGGTGCCTGGGTGTTAAGTTGTTCGTACAACTAATCTACCTGGGCTACAAGTGGTTACAATACCCAACTAGTTTAAGCATATCTGTATATAACTGAGGACAGTCTCTGTAATGATGAGTAAGCTGGAAGACATTGAACTGTCTCTATACCTTCCTATTACTGTGTGTACTGTGGGTTGAATTCATTGCTATGATACGAACCCAGTACCTACCGGTCATGGATTCGCCATCGCGATCAATCACATCAGTTTTGAACACACTATACTAGTTAAAATACCTAAAACCATGTTTCTGTGTTGTCGAATGACCACGAGGAATCAATTAACGTCTGTTTCGTCTAATATCTACCACCTTGACCTTCTGTTCTTCAGAACAGTTGTATGAGTTCCATTGATTCCAGTCTTGAAATGAACGGATCATTTGCTCTTTGTTCTGGAACGTGGCCTTTCTTTATCCTTGCTTTACATGACCACTGTTATTATTTAGGTGCACAATGGTCAGCCCGCCATTCCAATTAGAACGGCATATAGCTCCTACCTCTCAGCATGTGTACAAGCGACTGTGATTGTATTGTGCGTGTTCTTTCAGATACGCTGTAGTATGGTTATTTTCTTAAACTGGAAACAGTTTGTTATATTCGTGTTCACAGAAGTTAGTTTTATTTCACGTAGCCTATATCTAGTGAAGACGGAACGCCTGAGTTGCCTACATCCATCATAAAGGCCGTTTGCCATGTTTGCTGTTTTTTAAGCGGCGCGGGCGCGGAAACAAAAAAAAACTGAAAAAAAGCACCGCTTATATGAAAACATTGCTATTGAAAACCGTAGACTTATTTTTTTATGCATCTGTTTTCCACGTCCTGCGCCCGAATCTTGCCCGCACTGCGACAAAAATAGCGAACGTGGAAAACTTCCCATTGATGAGTTCCTGATTCTGTATTCCATAACTTTCAACAGTCGATGATTAACGACACATTGGGCTGCATTGTTGATGGACTATTTCTGCTTGTAGTGCCTCAGAGAGATATTTTGCTGCTATTCAGAACATTCAGCTTATGTTGCAAGCTTATTTTCAAGAAACCTGATAAACGCGGGTTAAATACTTTGTTGAGATTTTGTTAAACAAATCTTTTCAATTTTTATTTTTATTTTTAAACACAAATATACTAGTATTCAAAATGTTTCGTATGTTGTTGTTTTGTTTTGCTTTGTTTTTTGTTTGTTTGTTTGTTTGTTTGTTTGTTTGGTTTGTTTGTTTTGTTGTTGTTGTTTTTTTGTTCTCTTTGGTTTGTGGTTTTTATGAAGGGTTTATTGGGGTTTTTTTTTTTTTAACACTCCATGTTTTTGTTTACAAGGTACATATTCTTCATGATTGTGTCCTAATTCTGTTTTATTACTTCACCTCCAGTTATCTGGTGCTAGGTACGGCCCTGACCGACTGCTACACATGGACTGGTTGATCCAGATGCTTACCTTCGTACCTCGGTGACAGGCGGCATCGTCGTGGAATGTTGGAGGATTGTCGACGAAGCAGCATTAACTACGTCGTGTATCTTGTCAAACAGGATCCGTGCGTTGGTGTGTCGGTAATCACTGACATCCCCGTATGTCTGGGTCTCTGGCTGTTGTCAGATCCACAGTGTATAATTGGTAATATTATGGGGGAAACTTCTTACACTGGCAATTATCTTCAGTGCTTTCTCTAGTATGTCAAGTCATGATGCATACACTATGCGTAAACAGTCATCACCACATCGCAAATAAATACACCCACATATATACATATGTAAATAATGTACAAAGACGAATGGGGGGAGAGGTGGGGGAGTCAGAGAGGGAAATAGGGAGAAAGAGAGGAAGAGAGAAACAGATATAGCGGGGGAGAGAGAGAGAGAGAGAGAGAGAGAGAGAGAGAGAGAGAGAGAGAGGGGAGAGAAGTAGAGAGAGAAACAGAGACACAGAGAGAGAGAGAGAGAGAGAGACAGAAACAGAGACACAGAGAGAGAGAGAGAGAGAGAGAGAGAGAGGTAGAGAGAGAGAGAGAGAGAGAGGGGTAGAGAGAGAGAGAGAGAGAGAGAGAGAGAGAGAGAGAGAGAAGTAGAGAGAGAAACAGAAAGAAAAAAGAAAGAAATGTTTTATTTAACGACGCACTCAACACATTTTATTTACGGTTATATGGCGTCAGAAATATGGTTAAGGACCACACAGATTTTAAGAGGAAACCCGCTGTCGCCACTACATAGGCTATTCTTCCGATTAGCAGCAAGGGATCTTTTATTTGCGCTTCCCACAGGCAGGATAGCACAAACCATGGTCTTTGTTGAACCAGTTATGGAACACTCACTCAGGGTTTGGAGTCGGTATCTGGATTAAAAATCCCATGCCTCGACTGGGATCCGAACCCAGTACCTACCAGCCTGTAGACCGATGGCCTGCCACGACGCCACCGAGGCCGGTAGAGAGAAACAGAGACACACACACATAGAGAGAGAGAGAGAGAGAGAGAGAGAGAGAGAGAGAGAGAGAGAGAGAGAGAGAGAGAGAGAGAGAGAGAGAGAGAGAGAGAGAGAGAGAGAGAGATCTTGTTCTGTGCATGTGTTTCTCAGTCTGCTGGAATCCTTTGATCTGGTTAATGTGACGTGATCGTTCATTTACTGTGCTATATCGGGAAGAGCTTAATGAACAAATTGCTTTTATTGCTGGAAGTACTACAACTACTGGATCATATCGACTGTTCGGGCGGAAAACATTTAAAACAGTTGCTAGTGATGCAGAGAAATAACTGCCTCCACGAATAAAAGCTATATCCATGTCTTCAAAACAGATTTTATTTTAATCTGAAGTTTCTTTTGGTATTTTCTGGATAATGACATCATGAAGGTGATGGTAACGATGATAATGATGCTGTCGATGATGATGATAATAGTGGTGGTGGTGTTGTTGTTGTTGATGATGATGATGATGATGATGATGGTGGTGGTGGTGGTGATGATGATGATGATGGTGGTGGTGGTGGTGATGATGATGGTGATGGTGGTGGTGATGATGATGCAGGGATTTACCGGACGCACAAAACTTGCGTACAGGACGCACTAAAACTTAACTGGACCCGCAAAAATAGAGATACTGCGTCCCGTCGGACGCATAAAATATCTTGACATTTTCAGTAACCCTGTCCACTATCAAAGATCGATCATTCTGTGTAACACACTATTTCTTTTCTACCTATAAACTGCGTATTCAAATGGGGATTCCCCATATCGAAAACAAAAAGTTTTAATCTCTGGGAACACTGCGTCTTTATCCTTTGCTGCGCTTAATCGGGTAAAGTTGGTAATTTCCGGAAAGAGATCGCGGATTTGCGATCATTCGGAACTTCTCGTCAACAGGCCAAACACAATCGGAAATTCCCGGGCGAATAAAACAAATTGGTTAAATGTTCTGATTTGCATTAACAAACAAGTAGCACGATTCATAAATAACACATGGTATTGTGAGTGTCATTTAGCTTGCAGGAAATGGTTCAAATAATTATACAGATCAAAGTGAAATGTTTATTTTGAAAGAATAAACAATGAATACCGACATTGATTTCCCGAAAGGAAAAACAACCACACAGCTTGTTAAATTTACTTTAATGAAACATAGTATACACGTGATTTGTTGTCTGCAGCTCTCTGTCGTTTGTGTGGTTTTGGGACCCTTTGTTTTCAGGTTGGGACCCCAGAAAAGAAAGAGGTGAGTCCAAGGGACCCCCATTTCAGAAAAACAAGGTAAATCCCTGTGATGATTATGATGATGATGATATGTGATGTTGATGGTGGTGGTGATGATGATGATGGTGATGGTGGTGATGATGATGATGGTGATGGTGGTGGTGATGATGATGATGGTGATGGTGGTGATGATGATGATGGTGATGGTGGTGGTGATGATGATGATGGTGATGGTGGTGATGATGATGATGGTAATGGTGGTGGTGATGATGATGATTATGATGATGATGATGATGATTTTGGTGATGATGGTGGTGGTGGTGGTGGTGGTGGTGGTGGTGATGGTGATGATAACGATGATGATGATGATGACGACGACGACGACGATGATGATGATAAAGACGGCGATTATGATGATTGTGATGATGATGATGACGACGATGATTATGGCGATAAAGAAGAAAAAGAAGACGATAATGATCATGATTATAATCATGAATCATTTTCATTATAATATGCAATTACGATTGACATTTGCAAGTTTCTTATATGCGTTTTCCCCACAGACAAGACATCAGACCAGTATCCTGTGTGTTGCTCTTTACGAAATTGCGTAGTAGCGTCTTGGAATGTCGCGTGTCGATGACCTGAAAACAAGTCTATCCGGTTGTATGTGTTGTAAGTTATAAACTCAGTAACAGGAGTGTCGGTGACTGAAGCTACAGACTTGATCTTGTTTTTAAATTAACCTGAATTTATATTATAAACCTTTGCGTTGTCATTTTCTGTTCGTTTGTCTCTGTCATAAATGTGTTACATAGATGTCTGAAGCGGGAGAGGGCGTTGGGAAAGGGAAACGCCCACACACACACGCTCACACACACACACACACACACACGCACGCACACACACCACACACACGCACACACACCACATACACACACACACCACACACACATCACACGCACACCCTCCACCCATTTAAAGCTGGTGAAGTCGTACTATGTTTTCTCCTCTCCTCCCCCAGTTGAATGGTGAATTAGAAACCACCCCAAACAATTGCTGGTATCTTCCAACGTCTGTGCTTTAAAAAGGAAATGTTTTTGTCTAATCTGCGATTAGTAATTGATGCATATAATTGCAACGCTTGTCGAAAGACTGAGAGAAGAAACCTGCTGCCTTCACACAGAATATCATTTTTATTGACTAGCTCTTTATACGCTCCTCTTTTTCAGTAAGTTCTGTAGAACTGGGATCAGCTTACAATTGAGTGGTACAGAACTTGCACCAGATATGCGATCCCCATTGGTAGATATAATAGGTCATTTCCGTTTATATCATTGTTCCACGACTCATATATCACACGTTATGCATACAACAGATATCATACTTATCGTTAGTATTGCCTGGGTGGCGTTTGCTGATTTGTAGTAATGAAATAATGTGCTGAGAGGTTGGTATACAATTACAGGTTGCTGTTAAACAGTATGGAAGACGCAACTTGTAAATTGAATACATTCCCTTTTTAGATTTAATTTTAAATTGTATTATTGTAATGTATTATTTGGCATTAAAGGCACACAGTCCTCAAAAAACATAGAACCATTGGCAGAAACTTACTGAGGTTTGGTTTGGTTTGTTTTTTGTTTGTTTGGTGTAGGTGTGTGGGGGGGGGGGGGTTGGGGGGAGTGTTGTGGGTGGGGGGGTTGTTTCTTTGAAGACAAAAATGGGACTTTTTTATGATGTATCCAGGACAGATGTGGATGAACATTCTGTGGATGTAGGCATATGTCAAAATGGTTGATATATCGATTTGACAATAGTAACGGAATTGATATGTACCATTCAATCTCAATGTCCTACTCATACACCGAGAGTTTGACCTCTGCAGTATGATACGCACTTTGCAGGACTCTGTCGGTCCTCAATCTATATTACGTCCTTTCCTTTCTCTATATTAATATATCTTTATCTTATATGAGGTTCTGAATCATGTCTCTCACAGTCTGATTGCTGTTTTTGCACTTGACATTCCACAGAGTTCCAATACTTTGGATTAATATCAGTGTTTGTAAACATGATAACGCAGGCAACAGACCCGTTACAGAAGCCTTTGATCCGTTTAATGCATTTTCAATTTAAAGCTTTATAGACCTGGGACATATTTATTGCTGCCCCTTGTAAAAATGGCTTTTTTTACAAAATGTAATTCTCACAGAACGTGATAGAGGATGTTTGATGGAACAACAGCATAATCAATCTTACAAAAAGCACCATGTCCTGTCTGATACAGCTGTATTTGAGTTAGTTTTTACTTCTACTGGGAATAGACCATAGTTTGACACCCAATAGCCGATGTATTTTTCGTGCTGGGGTGTCGTTAAACATTCATTCATTCATTCATTCATTCTACTGGGAATAGCTAATGTGATAATATTAATTTAACTCAAATGTAATATTTGAGATTGAAAGGTCGATTCCTGATAGAAGGAAATGTTTTATTTAACGACGCACTCAGCACATTTTATTTACGGTTATATGGAGTCGGAATTCCTGATAGAAAACAGTTTGGTGTTTTAGTTTTGTGGTATGTGTTGGGTTGTCTTTAGGAAAGGGACATAAAAGTCCCTTTACTGCTATTCGGTAGTAGTAGCCTATGTGACGACAGCGGGGTTTTTCTCTCCCATACACTAAACCACACGTCTCGATAATCATATATACTCTTCAAAACAAGTAGGGGAACCTAAACTATTAATGTTAACATCAGCTATTAGACCGAACATACGTTTTGACCACAGACATCCTAGTAAAAAAAGTTCAGGTCTGTTTATGAACATACCGAAACACATTCCATAGTTTGCATGTGCATCACGCAGTTGCCCCATACACGTGTGGAGTGTCATTCTCAATTTTGCCAATTTCCAGGAAGGTTCATTAATCACTGTGGAACATTATTTTTGTCAATCTTTTTCATTCTGTTGGTCATACAGTTGTTTCAAATTTCACTTCTGACCCCAATCGTCCTTCAAGCTCGTTGGTGGTTATAAAACCTACTGTAATACTGAACTACCAGTTGTAATGTTTGCCCAATTAATTCACTATTATCATATAACCATTCCCCACAACAAATATATCTTACAATTTTGGCAATTTAAATTCTCATTAGAGTTCTCCTACTTTTGTTTGATGAGTAGTCGTTAATGTATATTCCATTGCTTTTTATAACGATGTGGCATGCTGTGACATGCTGTGGCATGCAATACCTTGGGCGTGGCAGGACGTAACCCAGTGGTAAAGGTCTCGCCTGGGCTATTTCTCATTCCAGCCAGTGCACCATGACTGGTATATCAAATGCCGTGGTATGTGCTATCATGTCTGTTTGACATCCAATAGCCGATGATTATTAAATCAATGTGCTCTTGTGGTGTTGTTAAACAAAACAAATTTATTATCTACAGTGTAAAATTATTTGGCTGTTAACTAGGATCGATTCCCATACATTTTTTGCCCAGATGAATGTTTAATACATCCAACACACTCACATTTATTACCAATCACAGGACTTGTGGTGTTAACTTCTCTATCAAACGTTGGAACCGGCCTCGGTGGTGCTCGTGGATAGGCCATCGGTCTACAGGTTGGTAGGTACTGGGTTCGGATCCCAGTCGAGGCATGGGATTTTTAATCTAGATACCGACTCCAAACCCTGAGTGAGTGCTCCGTAAGGCTCAGTGGGTAGGTGTAAACCACTTGCACCGACCAGTGATCCATAACCGGTTCAACAAAGGCCATGGTTTGTGCTGTCCTGCCTGTGGGAAGCGCAAATAAAAGATCCCTTGCTGCCTGTCGTAAAAGAGTAGACTATGTGGCGACAGCGGGTTTGCTCTAAAAACCAGTGTCAGAATGACCATAATATGTTTGACGTCCAATAGCCGTTAAATAAAACAAACTTTACTTTACTATCAAAAGTTGGGTGCACCTCGAACTTTGACCCAGCCGGACGTTATTTGGTTTAGTACTACCTGCATTGTGCTTGACAGCTGATGTGGATTTGGTTTTTAATAAATGTGTCTCTGTGTGAATTAAATTAATAACAAACTAATGTCAATTTATGTGTTCAGTAATTTAATTTCGTATATTCTTTATAATTCTATATTTAAAATGTTAATGACTGTTTATAGTGCAGGTCTTTATATTAGAAAATAGATTAATACCGAATGTTTGTTAAAAGCAAATTATCTATTGATTCTGTATTCACAAGCCAAGAGAAAATTGGATACATGTTTTGCAAACATGTAAAATACAGATTTCATTCCTTTTATCTGACAAATCCGTTTCACTAAATATCGATAAACAATAGGATTCATATCCAGCTATGTGGAAGTTAGCGGTGAGTGACCTTCTAAGTTAATGGATACTCGCTGCTAACATGCCAATTCTTTCATACACCATTGCGTGTATTTAATCGTACCGATACCGTTTTTATAAAGCTTTATTTGGGTTTATTGTTTCTGTTTTGCTCTTCCTTTATACACAAAACAAAGAGAATAGGTTATTCAAGTATAGCATGTTGTAAAAGCTAAATCTCGATCCATAGGGGAAAAGATAATTGTTTTAGAAAAAAAGGTAACTGAAGAGTCATTTGAATTATTATCATTCTGGGTGTCGGCTGCTTTTATTTATATGCTTAAATACAATAAATCCACTTTATTGTCTTTACAGTGAACCGAAGTTTTATTAAAGATAGCCTAAACCGGCCTCGGTGGTGTCGTGGTTAAGCCATCGGATATAAGGCTGGCAAGTATTGGGTTCGCATCCCTAAACCGGCTCCCGCCCAGAGCGAGTTTTAACGACTCAATGAAAAAGTGTAAGACCACTACACCCGCATTTCTCTCACTAACTACTAACAACTAACCCACTGTCCTTGGCAGGCAGCCCAGATAGCTGGTGTGTGTGTGTCCAGGACAGCGTTCTTGAACCTTAATTGGATATAAGCACGAAGATAAGTTGACATGAAATGAAATGAAAAGATAGCCTTGTATATAAAATGACTTGTTGGGAAACACTCCAGGTCCTTGCGTATGTCCATAACATACTTTAATAAATACTTATATGCGTTTGTTTCTTTTATTACCTATATACGACTTGAATGGTGAATATTGCTTGTTTTTGTGACGCTAATCATCTCGGGTCCAATTCAGACTACTTGCGCATCGCCATTACTAGTTTAAGTATCGCTATTGTGAAAATAATTTCGCAGGGTCGTAGTCTTTTCTACAGATGAAATGATCAGTTCAACTGCCTCAGAGACTTGCAACTGGAACCTTTATGCACTCTGGTCAGGAGCATGGTGCTGTTGTTGAAAGAGATTTCCTATGAAACTAATCATGAAGGCAGTATATCGTCATGAATGCCAACAAAAAGGACATAAAAACGGGATATGATCAAAGCAAGCATATTATGAGAGCGTGGCTAGCTTGTTTTCGAAACATCCAAGATATTTCGGTCGCACTTTCTTTGTTTTTCTTCTCTATAATAAGCGCGATCTAGATCAATGCGTCAGCTATATTACTAAGACTGTGGTGTGTTCGTTTTCAAATTCAAATTATTTTCATTGCTTTAAGCTACAGGCTGTCCAGGTCATTGGATCCCTTGATGCCAACTGAAAAAAAACGTTTGTGTCCACAGCGGGTTTCCGCTCTGCCTTCTGTTCGACATCATTTGACATTTAATTACCAATTCCCTTTTATACTCAGTATAATTTAATACAACATTATATCAGATTTAAGCAGTCCATCTGGAAACATAGATACATTAATTCCACGACAGTGATATTGCCATTAAAACCCGTAATCTGCTTCAGAGTGTAATAAAAACAGATGGTTAACCATCAGGTAAAACATTATAACCGCGGCAACACCCGCTGCGATCATATATGTCCATGTTGTTATCTTGTTTTTGTCTTTAAATTAAGGTTCAAGCACGCTGTCATGTCCACGCTGCTCAGCAACCCTCTTCTGGCATCACTATTTCTTTTTGTAATGTTCGTATGCTTCTTTCTTCGGGATAACATGGGCTATGCAAATGAACTTGTGATGTACACCATTATGTACCATTGTTGCCACTCATTATGTACCATTGTTGCTACTCATATTGAATGTAAATAGGAGAGGATATCAAAAGCTAGCAAACTTGTGCTCAATTATTGTGCTCTTTGCGCAATGAAATATACCGTAAATCGTTGAATAGAATCCTGCCTTGAATCGCAGCCTGCTTTCTATAATAATCAACTTCTGCTATTGTAGCTTTGTCTAGCTAATGACCACTTTATACTCGTCATTTCTGTTGCATAACGTCAAAAGCTTATGACCACTTCTTACACACCTGTTGGTGAGAAAATCATTCGTTATTTTTGATAAAACATACTTCTTTACACCTGTACGTGTGTTAATTTATCAAGACATACGACTGACTGCTCCTAGATGATGACCATGTCACCAATACCATACATCCAATTAAAAAACAGCACGGTCCAAATCGATTACACTGTGATATATAGTTAACCTGACAATCATTTGTCTGTGACGCGTAAGTCAGCTACAAGTGCAAAGGCTGTAAATAACTTTAGTCGAAAAAGATGTTACAATTTGCTTAAACCCGGTTTTTTTTTATATGTAAGCAATAAAATAATATATTCGTATCTGTTAGATACCATTTATCTTACAAATCGCTGTAAGATAAATGGTATCTAACGGCCATCATGTATTATTCTCTATATAGCAAGAACAGGAAAGGAGTAGGGTTTTACATTTCTCAGTGTGATAGGAGCTGTTCACTTATAGTATACAAAAAGGTTTGGAAGCCTACATTAGAATATGACCTTACAATAAGGCTATGCTAATAAAAAAAATCCTTTCTTGAATAGAAGCCGGGTCTCAAGGCGTCACGAAAAACAAAAGAACCTAACCTTTCATTCAAGGATTTATGGTATTATCAATTATCCGTATTACAGTTAAGACAAAACTTTATTTTATGTGCATTTCATAGCAGATATTATAAGACGGACTTTAATATATATATATATATATATATATATATATATATATATATATATATATATATATATATATATATATATAAGTAAAAAAGCAGTGGTTGAAATAGGATATAACCTACAGAACCCACTATCATCAAAAACAGATATAAAACTCAGAACATTAGAAGAAGTTTGCTGGCGTTGCGGTCTATTTTTAGATTAAAAAATAATTTATGACGCGCATCCGTCTAAATATAGACTAGTTATCCGACTGTCTGTGACCGAGCCGGACTAGACCATTACAGAGAAGGGGTGTAATCATACAAAATTTGCCTGTGCACTACAGGACAATACTGCTGCACGTTGACATTCGGAGTTAATTTTTTGTGTAACAGGGGCATTTTAATCTGTACATGTTTTATTTTTTGTCACAGAAAAAAAATATTGTTTTTGTTATTTCCAAAACGTCGATCCAGACTTAAATAATAAAGGAAAAAAACCCTACTCAGACTGCTAGCTGTTTGTGGTATAGCCCCACGAAATGCACAGAACACACAACTCATCCACACCTTGCATCAGCAGCAATGGTACAGCCCACGCATGTCAGATGTTTACCGGACAAAAGACACACAAAAAACACCTTCGTGTCGTTTATAAGACAAAAATTACAAATATTACACATTTAGCATATAATCTACAATCAATCCCAAAGTCATAAGAGCCCATAAAATCGAGAAATTGATACATTTGTTTACAAACTTTGACGTTTTCACTAAGTTCGCAACAGCAGACATATGGAGTACGCATGCGCTGAGAGTATGAAAGTTCACTTTTTTCAATTAAAAAATGACGGATTATAATCTGCACCAATCAAAAAAATATTTACACTGATAGCTCGGCATGTATCTCAGGCATTAATTGGCTAGCGAACTGGGATGAAACCGCCTCCTGTCAAAATGCTTGACACGGGGAATCCCTTCGAGTCTCCGAATTTAGCAGGGAATCCTCAAGCTTTTCCATTAGGAATGAAATTTTAAAAATTTAAAAACATGAAAAATGACGGTGAAAAAATCAATCAGAAAAATATAACAAAACTATTTTCGGGTAGAAAAATGGTTAAAGTTCCATATTCTGAGCGAACTGGCTCGCGATCGCCGTTTTATTAAAATAAAAATGGTGTTGACAGTGAAAAAGCCAGCGTTAAAACGTTACTTAACCATTGAATTTAATTAGGTCAGCGCTCAGTGAGCAAACTTCTTCTAATGCAAGCATATAATACGAGTTTGGATAGCATATTTTATGAGGAATAAATTACCCATGTTCCATCTCAGTTTCTCGTTCCAACCAAGAAAGGATTTTATTTATTTATTTATTTATTTAACGACTCATTCAAAACATTTTAATTACAATTATATGGTGTCGGAAATTGGTTGAGAACAACACAGATAATGAGTGAGAAAACCCACTGCCTCCACGCAATGGGCCACTATTTTCGATAACCAGCTTCCCACAAACATGATAGTTTCTTACACACCCGTTGGTGAGAACACCATGGGTCATTTATGATAACACATACTCTGTTTATACACGTACGTGTGTTAAACATTTCAAGACATATGATTGGCTGCTCCTAGGTGATGACCATGTCACCAATGCCATATATCCAATGAAAAAACAGCACAATAGAAATCGATTACATTGTGTCGGTGACGCGTATGTTAGCTAAAAGTGCAAAAAGTTGTAAATATCTTTTAGTCGAAAAAGATGTTAAAATTTGCTTTTGAGCATATGTAAGAAATAGAATAATACATTCGTGTCCGTTAGATACCATTTATCTCACAACTCGTATCAAACTCGCTTTCGCTTGTTAGATACATTTTAATACAACTCGTAAGATAAATGGTATCTAACGGACACTCATGTATTATTATCTATATATACCACGGCCTTTGTTATAGTCGAGAGTAAATTAACCCATGTGCTCTAGAAGTATCGTTAAACAAAACACAGTTTAGCTTCACGATCCATAGCCTGTCATGTCGACACTCAAACAAATGAACTACATCCTGATCGTGTTTTCCCATTTTCCAATTACACGTACTTTTGTTTATAGCAATACTTGTTATATTAATACCGTAACCTGTCTAATCCAGGTGTCTCGCCTGGTTTTAAAAATAACACTCGTATTACTTTGCTTTCACCTTTCTGGGAATCGATCTATGTGGAAAACATGTCGCTCTCAGTCACGGTACGGAAGTACTGACCGCACCAGTCGGTCTATTTTTATTTAAGTGGCAGTCCATTCGATTTAGGTACACGGTTTAATTTATTTCCTGCTTATATCCAATTAGGATTCAGTCACGCTGTCCTAGGAACATATCTCAGTTTTGGGAGTATGTCGGTCTAGAATAGGTCTAGGGTTGACAACCAAGACTGGTTATAAATGTCAATATTCAGAAAATAGACGTTTTATCGGGGTTTTTTAAATCAGAAACTTTTGAAAAGCCAGCAAATTGTACTTATTTATTTATTTAAATTATATTGCTATGCATCATTTCTGTTAACTATATCCCCCACACCCACCCCATCCCTATTATAAGAAAAGAAAAATCCTAAATAGTTAATTACTCTCATTTTTGCAGAGTGGTTGTCCGTCCTTGGGGTGTTAAAGGGACTATCCTGACTTTGTAGCCATTTAATATAAAGTTTTTAGGCAAAAAACAATGTGTTACATTGTTAAAAGCACAAGTGATTTGCTTAGAACATGAATATATCTATAACAAAAAACAGTTTGTTTTGTTTAACGACACGATTAGAGAATATTGATTTATATCTATAACCAATACATTTCTGGACATCGTAATGTTTTGTAATATCTCAATATTGATTTTTGTTTATATAAATCGGTTCAAATGCATCACTTTTGTTGTTCTTTTAAATTGTGTGGGTAGGGTGGTGTTGAGGGTTTCTGGTTTTACACTTTAGAGTAAGTGTCGATATAAGCGAATGTTAGACACACCAATAGTCGTGGTTTAAAATGTGCTGAGGTGTTATTTAACAAACATTCTTCTCCAACTCTTTCTAAGACAATAATAGTTATTCCTTTTAATCCGTAAAGCAATTAAAAGCTATCTCTTGTTTTTTTCTCTCCCATCATGCAATGTAAATCTTCTCAACCATTGGATCTTTTAGAATAATAAAAAAATTATGTTGATCGTCAATTTAATGGAGGAAAAATGCTTAAGGCCAAACGTTATCCATTAAAATCCTGCTGTACTCATATCATGTGATGTCATCTCGAGTGGCATTGCAAAAAAAGGATCTTCTTGGTTGGATGTTTCAAGAATCAGACTTGATGCTTTTGATCCAGATTACAAAATCTGTATTTCAAAAGAACTAATCTGAGATGGTGAAAAAAAAACCCACGTTTTTAGTATCTGTATCTTTGACGGGGTTCACAGCGCGTTTTATGTAGCTGCATTGTGTGGCTATTTATAAGAAACGCGATGTAATTCTCACAAGTGTGTTCTGTTACGCTGTCATCAATTCACCGTGGGCATCAAAGTGATGTAATCTGGTCACTGTAGAAGAAGCAAGGGGAGCTTGGCTAATGCATTAACAACAACAAAAAACACACCAGCTTTTAAGAGAAATGTTTTTATAGTTGATGTATGCTAGACATGCAATAGCTACTTGATAAAACAAGGCCACCGCTATAAAGCAAGCACCTGTCGTAACAGGACATCCCTGGCTGTGTAGCCACTGCAATATGTTTCTAGCCTTTTTGACGTATAAAAATACATATTACTTAAATGTATTTACTTAGTAATATCAATATATGTATATACAATGTGTTTCGGGTCCTCCCCCCCCCCCACCCACCCCTAATTTAATGGGCGGGATTTTAGCTCAGTCGGTGGAGTGCTTGCCTGTGGTGTTTGTATCGCAGGATCGAACCATCTCTGTGGATCCATTCAACTGATTGGGGGTTTTCTCGTTCCAATCAGTGCACCATAAGCGTTGGAAGGCCATGGTGTGTGCTTCCCTGTCTATGGGAAAGTGCACATAAAAGATCCCTTGCTGCTAATGAAAAAAAAATGTAGCGGGTTTCCTCGGATGAAAATGAGTCAGAATAACCCAAGGTTTTACATCCAATAGCCGATGATTAATTAATCAATGTGCTCGAGTGGTGTCGTTAAACAAAACAAACTTTAACGTTTCCTAATTTAATTTTATGTACCAGCTCAAACTCAATTTCGCTTCCATAACAGTGTATGTATTACGGTATAAAATCCAGTTTGATTACTGCAAACATTCGGATGAACGCAAACAAAATACAAAATACGATTGTACGTTATAATCAAATAATTACTAACAATTATAATTGCAAATATTATTAATATTACTATCAAAAACTCAATAATTTCGCAATGTGTAATTTGCAATTTGTAATTTGCTATTTTTTTTAACTTACTAATTAAGATTTTTCTCTTTTATTTTCTTCTCTCTTTTTTTCTCTTTTTGTTTTCTCTTTTTGTTTTCTTTTTTTTTTTCTTTTTTTTTTTTACTTTTTTTTGCTGGACTGTTTTGACCTCTCTTGTTAGCGTGTCCACGTCAGTTCTGGATGAGTTCGAGGGCATGCTCCACCGGAAAATGTTCCAAAAATACTGGTAAATGCCAATAATATTTTTGATTCAGAGTTATCGAAAGGCTTAACCTGCCCAACCCTCCCTGCTTCGGCGTGTCTGCCAAGTTTGAACAACAACGTGCTCATAGTGTGGCATTGACGTGTCTGGTATTTAATAACTTATTATTCTATATAACCAGATCCGTAGCCAGAATTTCGAGTGGGAGGGTTCGACTAGGTATTTGCTGGGGAATGGTCCCTGGAAATTTTGAAATATCTGAAAGCCGAAAACTTAAATTAGAACTTAAAACATTATATTTTAAAACGATTTTTGACTATTTTGTAGATTGTATTTTTGTTATTAAGGCTTTTTTCTGCTTTTGTTTTCTTTTTCTGAAGATAATGAAATTCTACCACACAACAGGAGTTCGGGGTATTGACCCGAGGTATATTTTAAATATTTTCGGCAATTGCTTAATATAAGCTTAGTAACAGAAAAGGTACGTGTGCCTCAGAACTATGATCAGTTCTTTTAATAATGAACATATTTGTGGAAAACGAAACACATTACGTTCTTAAAATTGTATCATCGCGAATCACCGCCAACACATGTTACTAAGCAAAATCCCTGTGGCGGCTGCTTAACCTCCCTTAATAAACCTCTTGCTAAATAATAATAGGGCTAAAATAAAGAGTTTCTGTACTATTTGTATTTTTGAAATGCTCGTTCTAAATTAGCGACAAAGTTTTAAATTAAATGGATTATATATTTTATATTAATTATTATTTTTGGAATTGCGCAAATAAAAACTAATTATATAATATCCGTTTTCCCCATTGGCTTAATTTCAAAATTGTCCTAAGTAATTTCTGTCCCGGATTGGGCCCCTGGCCTCCAGAGACCGAACCCGGGGTGGTCATGCTCGAAGCCTTAGTGGTATAGGAGCATGGAAAAGTCTTCACTCACTCACTCGCCAACACATGCAGCCCTTGTTAACAGTACAGGTGTAACCCTCAAACGTGTTCAGCAAAAAGTATTACATCCCATTTTGTTTGTGTCACTGATGCGTCATATCATCAAAGTGGGATCTACATGTTGGTCATAAAACATTTTGAAATACTTGGAAATAACCGGCATGATAAAGCAACTTCTATGCCAAAATGACAGAAGAATATTGCTTGATACAATTTGAATCTCTATATAAAGATAAGGAATTTTCGGTAGAAGCTACTAAGTCAAATCAACCAATTATCTCCATTTTCAATTTTGATGAACCATTCTGAAAAAGCGTCAAAATTACCTTAAAAACTTACACTGTATTTTCTAATTGGCTTAAATCATACGGGACATTTGCAAATTCAAGAGCACCAAAACCAACCCTCGCCCGCTACCGACCCTGGTCGGGCTGCTTGTGCTCCCTTGCACATGTCAGCGCGGGCGACCCCCTCTCCCACCCACCCCAAACCTTTTCCTGTTCTGGACGGTGGAGCCGGCGATAGTTGACACCTACGCCCATGACAGGCGTGTGCTACAACAGCCAGCTTGTTCTAAATGTGAACGTTAAAACATATAATCTGATCTGACCTGACCTAACAGGATTACTTTCTGGACAATGTTAACCTCGTATTTCTTTTGTTCATGAATCAATGGAAGGTGAACAGCTGTCATTTTCATGTAATTATCGAATATTACGAGGTCATCAATATAGCAGAAAGTACAGTTAAACATTTTTGCTACATGTAGGTTCGTTTGTGTTTTCTTTTTATTTTGTCAGATTAGTTAGAAATTCCGAATCATGCACACTGCAGCGTTGGCAACAAGAGTGCTAAACGACGAAGACAAGCAAATATTGTTTTATGGGAGAGTTGCAAAAGTTCAATCAAGTATTTGTGAAAGATTAAAAAAAAAAAAAAAAAAAGAGGAAAAAGTGAACCTCAGCTTTTGCGAGAGGGTTCGGACGAACCCCCCCCCCCCCTCCCCCCAAATACGGTCGTGATAACAACACCATGTATGTTCGAAATTATTACACACTATTTATACAAGACATTAAATGAGCTTAGCATTACAACATTGTACACATCTGATCTGTTTTGAAGTAACATGAGCATACTGTTCGTGTGTTATGTTCATCATGAGAGCAGTTCAAAGAGCTTTTGACACCACTTGGATTAAGGCACTCTGTTCGCAACTAAGTTTAACTGTCAAGCTTGATCGAGTGGTTGCTCCGTGCTAATTCTGCACTCACAAACAGCTGCTGCCAAGAAAATCAAGAATGTTTACTTCTCGTTGATATAGCTTATAAAATTACATATGTCCGACTGCTATTCTTTGTTAATGGAACAAAGGCAAATCCTTGAGGGAACAAGGGATCGTGTCCTCCTACTCGGAAAAAAATAAGTGCCCTCCACCCAACCCCCACCCTCCCCAACCCACCCCATCCTTTTTAACAATTTGTTTACAATTTTCATTTTCACGAATGCCAAACTTTTATTGAAGCGTCCATTTCAGGGGTCGGTCCATGTCCCCATTTACATTTGATCCCCTCCCTGAAATATTGTCTGGATCCACCCTTGTAAAAAAATAAAAGGAATATTTGTTTAACAACACATCAGCGAATTTTAAATTACCAAACATTTGATGTTGACTATTGAATTATTTTGACAGTTGATATTGACAGTGAGAGGGTAAGCCCATTTCCGCCACACAGGATGCTACTACTGCATAGCAGCAAGGACTATTTTAAATACGCATTTCCCCACAGACTATCAGTTGTAGAGCATTGAATAAGACGGAAGGGTGGGGGAGGCGAGTCAATCAAGGGCGATCGATCCTATAAACCATCGTATCTCATGTCAGCGCTCTACCACAAAGTGCCAGTGCTCCACAACTGATGTAACAAAGGCCGTGGGATGTAATATCCTGTCTGTGGGATGGTGCATATATTTAAGATCCCTTGCTGCAAATCAAAAAGAGTAGCCCATGAAGTGGAGACAGCGGGTTTCCTCTCTCAGTATCTGTGTGTGGTCCTTAACCATATGTCCGATGCCATATAGCCGTAAATAAAATGTGTTGAGTGCGTCGTTAAATAAAACATTTCCTTCCTTCTTCCACAAAGCTACGTCCAGCCTGAGTGATGTAAAAGAGCGCGTTAGGTTGTGGACGCAGTGTTTGTTTCATGAACCATATTATGTTGCAGTAAGCATGTGTTTGGCAGTTAACAGTTACAGTCGATCGATTTGTCCCAGTATGGTGTAGTCAAACCTGGACACTAATTCATAAAGCTCTCTTAAGCAAATCGCATTGGCTTTGGGGTTGGGTTTTTGTTTGGGGTTGGGTTTTTTTTTTTTTTTTTTTTTTTTTTTTTGGGGGGGTGTTGTTTCGGGGTTTTTTTTGCATTCGACAGTGACATCGCAAAGTTGCAAGGTCTTTGTATTTAGGTGCCCTTTATAAAGAGATAAAATGCATTAAATTGTACCTATAAGAATGTTTTTTAGGACAAGTATCAAAATATATTTTTAGGATAGTCTATTGATTTATATACATGTATTTTGTTCTTTATAGAAGGAAGGAAGGAAATGTTTTATTTAACGACACACTCAACACATTTTAGTAACGGTTATATGGCGTGGGACATATGAATAATGAATGAATGAATGTTTAACGACACCCCAGCACGAAAAATACATCGGCTACTGGGTGTCAAACTATGGTAATGCAAATAAATAAAGTGATGATCAACATCAATATAAAAATTCAAGACAAACAAAAACAGTGTAAAGAACTGTGCAAAGAACTGTGCAAAAACACAAATATCACAGAATGTTACGGATACTGAATTCTACTCAAAACTTCAATGTTGTGCTGTATTGGCCATTCTCAAAGAGAATGTTACACCCCTGCACCACGGTGAGGTTACAGCACACGTAGGGGCATATGAATAAAGACCACATAGATATTGAGAGAGGAAATCCGCTGTCGCCACGTCATGGGCTACTCTTTTCGATTAATAGCAAGGGATCTTTTATATGCACTATCCCACAGACATGATAATACACACCACGGCCTTTGATACACCAGTTGTGGTGCACTGGCTGGAACGAGAAATAGCCTAATGGGCCCATCGACGGGGATCGGTCCCAGACCGACCACGCATCACGCGAACGCTTTACCTCTGGGCTACGTTTCGCCCAGTTCTTTATAGACTGGTGTTTATTTGTTCTGTTGTGTTTTGTGTTGTTTTGCTGTTGGTGGTTGTTTTGTTGTTGGTCGTCGTTTTGTTGTTGTTGTTTATGTTATTTGTTGTGGGTTTTGTTTTTGTTTTTTGTTTTTGTTTTTTGTGGGGGATTGTTGTTGTTGTTTTGAGGGGCTATCTTTTCATAAAAAGTGTCCTTGGATTACATTAATCTAAAATTACTAATAGCTAAATGTTTTTGTGTTTTGGTTTGTTGCTTTTTTTGTTGCTTTTTTTGTTGTTGTTTTTGTTGTTTTGGGATGTGTGTTTTTGCTTCTTTTCTTTTTTTTCCTGAAATGTGCATCGATATTTTCTTTTAATGCTAGTTATTTGTTACGTTAATCCAATCCTTGTGTTCAAACATCTCTACAGGTGTCACGGGGATTCTATAATTCCCGTAACTGAATAGAACACGATTATGAAAATATCTCTCCTAACTGTATATCTATTAGATCTCTCTGTAACAGGCTGTTAAACCCTAGTATGGCTCGTCTCTAGGTATGATCAGAGATACGATCTTATATAAAGTATATATTATTATAGCACGTTAGTTCTCTAGAAAACACAACAAAAACACAATACACTTTGGAATCTGTATTATCCTACGCTGACAAATGTACAGCCGTAGTAGTAAATTAATAACAGCAATAATAACAACCCAGAACTGATCACTTAATTAGTTAATCTCTAGGTGTCTAGTTACACAATATGCGAATCACTTCACCGTTACACCACACCCACACGTGTGATAATTGAGAAACGCTTACAGGAGAAGTTAATTAATAAAGGAATTACAACACCATTCCTAACTGGTTAATTTTTAATTAACCCTAACTACTCATTCAGTAATCTTGTAACACAGAATTAATACTTATCACAATAAAGACAATAACCTACAGTGTACCTAGGTCCGCTAGGATGACTGGCTAAGCTTTATATTACCAAATACTCGTATAATGTTAGAACAAGAAGTCTACGATTTACTTCGTCAGATGACCGAAGACACTGTCTAAAGAATATTGGTATAATACAGTATTAAAATATTTAAAGTCACATCAATCACATCAAGGTTATACACAGAGCAGAAATGATATTTACCAAAGTCCAAACGGACTAACGTTCCCAGGAAGCTTCCTAATTCGTTCTCCTAGATATCTCTAAATTCTAGCTATTTATTATAAATTCAGAATTGGCCTGGGGGTACAAGGCGGTACCTCCCCCTATCATCCTCTACTAGCGTCGTTATATTTCTCTCTGATCGTCAGACTTACTGACGCCATCGTCGCCAAAATCACGGTTGTAAAACCCGCACTCGCAGAGGTATTACGTAACTACTCGCCACATGGCCTCCACAGCTGGACTAAGTGCATATTGGAATGTCCGATCAAGCGAAGTATTACGTAACAAGTTGCCCACCTGGGCTACGGGCAATGAAACTGCACACGGCCCTCTAACACAAGTAAAATCGCCACAGGCGAAAACAAATTAAGAGCATGTACCGTGACAACAGGGCATGCGTCATTTGTCAAATGTGCGTCATTTTAAATTCTAATGTTCTGTAAACAAAGATTTGTGAGTTAAGTTTCGCTGTTTTATGACCACACACTATGTGTTATGTCTGGAGTTAAATGTATAATGAATATGTTGCTACTATCGTGTGACGTTATTTAAACCAGTTTTAGGGTTTCTGATCGGAATCGCGATAATGGAATTGAACAAGCCAGACTCGACTGATTTGAACTTTATTTACACTCGGGCCGTGTTCTGTTTGCAAATAACTCACAACTGCGTAGAATTCGTAGATCACATCTAAAACTCGAGTAACAGTGTGGGAGTCGTTTAATTTATTTATTTTAATTTTATATAATCTATGTAAGCTTTGAGAACGCTACTGCAGAGATCCACACCACCTATCGGGAATACCGGTTCTGGGGCATCTTCAGGAGACTAAGCGATACCGGCCTCAGTGGTGACGTGGTTAAGTCATCGGACATAAAGCTAATAGGTACAGGGTTCGCAGCCCGATACCGGTTCCCACCCAGAGCGAGTTTTTTTAACGACTCAATGGATACGTGTAAGACCACTACACCCTCTTCTTTCTCACTAACCACTAACAACTAATCCACTGTCCTGGACAGACAGCCTAGATAGCTGAGGTGTGTGCCCAGGATAGCATACTTGAACCTTAATTGGATATAAGCACGAAAATCAATTATGAAAGAAAGAAAGGCTGAGCGATAGCTTACTAGACTGGTTTTTGCGCCTAACCTTAGATGAATGTGATATGAATGATCGAAGACAATGGTACCAGTCAACTTGTCTGTGAGCGCTGACCTGGGGGGGTGTTTGGGAGGCTGAGCGATAGCTCACTAGACTGGGTTTTTTGCGCCTAACGTTTGATGAATGATATGAATGATCAAAGACGATTTGTACCAGTTAACTTGTTGGCGAGCGTTTGACCTGGTGTGCGTTCAGGAGGCCTAAACAGGCCAATGAACTCACGAATGGACACAGGTTAATGGTTAGTAATATTTTATATTCTCTATACCAATGCCTTAGCTAGCGGTTGATAGTAATAAGCGGAAATTGTCTACTCCTTTCTTGACTATATATTAATTATGTTAAAAAAGACACCACCACCTACTTCAATTTATGACAAGAAAGTAAATCTTCTTCGTTAAAAAAGCATCTCGTATGAAGGACGACAATAACTGTCACTTGTGAGTCATCTGTCTTATTATTGTTGCTTGGCCTTCGCAACAAACCACTCATCTACGCCCCCGGATAGGTTTATGGAAGACGGAACTGTTTTACGCACGCACAATACTTCAGTATGGGCGTTCATACAGTTGGTTTGTTTTAAACAATATACTAACGTTAATACGTTGGAGATTGACAGACAGACAGAGACAGAGAGACACACACACAGATACAGAGACACACACACACACACACACACACAGAGAGAGAGAGAGAGAGAGAGAGAGAGAGAGAGAGAGAGAGAGAGAGAGAGAGAGAGAGAGAGAGAGAGAGTCATCATTGAAAAGAAATTACAGTTGCATGGCGTCGGACATGTAGTTAAGGACCATACACATAATGAGAAAGGAAGCACCTCAAGCGAGCACTCAACCGACTGAGCTAAATCCCGCCCCTTTACATGGAAGGAAGGAAATGTTTTATTTACCTACGCACTCAACACATTATGGTTAAGGACCATACATATATTGAGAGGGGAAACCCGCTGTCGCCACTTCATGGGCTACTCTTTTCGATTAGCAGCAAGGGATCTTTTATATGCACTATCCCATAGACAGGATAGAACATACCACGGCCTTCGTTACATCAGTTTTGGAGCACTGGCTGGAACGAGAAATGGTCCAATTGACCCACCGCACTTCAGGCGAGCACTTTACCACTAGGCTACGTCCCGCCCATTATGTATAATGTGTAAAGTTGTTCTGCGGTTGTATAAACCTAATAAGAACAATTTGATATCTCAAAGTAAAAGCGTTATTACTTTTAAATGTTTTTAATTACTATAAAGTGAAGTGAAATGGACGTGTGAATTCACATTGTTTAATTAGCAGAGTTTTGTTTTTCCTATAACTTTCCAAAATGCCCATTATATTAATCATTAATGTGAAAATCAAACAGTGATATTTGACAACTAAGACATTTGAGAGTTTGGTCAGGTAAATCAACACAGTGCTGTTGTAGTAACCCAGGATCGTGGTCCTACTTTACCTAAACCAGTAGTAAAATGGGTTTTTTTAAAAGCTACGGTAACTTCAAATGACTCAAAAAGGGGGAAAAAGGAGAGGAATGTTTGTTTAACAACAGGTCAGCACATTTAAACTACGGCTATGTGATGTCTAACGTATTGCTATTTCGACACTTGCTGAACGAGTCGCTGATGTCACACAGGCCGCTTCTAGTGCGGTTGCCCCTCTGTAACATTGCAGCCCATCTCTGAATATTGTAGGTGACGTTTTTAAACGTCGCATTCTCTTCATCCCGACGATTTAGGAGTGACTACGATTCAGAAGATTACCAGTTTGGGAACATCTACGATTCAGAAGATTAACAGACTTAGGAGCATTTACGATTCAGAATATTAACAGACTTAGGAGCATTTAAGATCAAGAAGATTACAAACTTAGGAACATCTACCATTCAGAAGTATTAAAGGGCCGCTTTATTAAGACGTTTTAATCACTACAGATGCATATTAAATATATATTTCTGTATAAAATATCAGTGGCTGTATATTAAATGTCTTTCTGATCGTCCTAGTGCTTGTATTAAGTCGTAATGCGCTTTATACCCTAATATATTGAGGGGGGTTCGTGCGTACGAAATTATTGGGAAATCAAATCCTTGGGCTACATACAAACATTAGGACGACAAGAAGCACACTGATATTCTAAACAAGAAACTGTATTTAGTAAATAATTTTAGTCAAAAGATTTTCCAGTAAAAGATCTCCTCGACTATCTTGCACTATTTTGCAAAATGCCTTTGGAGATTCAATGGAATCAACCATTGTTTTGCTAAATGCCCACAGAGATCCATGCAATCAACCACTATTTTGCAAAATGCCTTTAGGGATTCATGGCATCAACCACTATTTTGCAAAATGCCTTTAGGGATTCATGGAATCAAACACTATTTTGCAAAATGCCCATTCGACTCTGCATTGTTCAGAGATACGGTCTTGGTAACGTATTACGGTTTTGTCGTCCAGATTTATTAATGTGAAAATTTTACAATGGTAGAACACTCCGGACAGTCTCTTTAATCAGTTGATATATGTGACTCCCTCGGTCCAACCTTCTCTCTGAATGGCCTCTAACCGTTTGTAACATTCGCGGTGAAACTATGACATACATTTTGAAAAGAAAACGCTAGACATAACAATGATTCCAAAGCTTTTTGATATGCCTGGTTATCAGAATTACGCCAACTTGTAATGCCTCTGGGAAACAAACCTGTCAAAGCACTTTCCATTACACCCACACGTCTTGTGTAATTGTACCCTCAAGTTGAAACATTGTTTCCAAACATCAGGAGTGTGATAAAACTCGTGGTATGGATTGATACTTTCCCGTTAAAAGCGGAGCTCTTAGCGTTTCAAACAATGCTCTATACCTTAATATATTTAACGTGGGGATATGTCTGCGGGAAAGTGCATATAAAAAAGTTCTTGCTGATCAATGATAAGAGTAGACATATGGCGGAAGCGAGTTCCTTCTTATTTCCATTGCCCAGGGTCATACCTAACCTAAAATAAACAAGAAGGGGCGGTAAAAAAAAATCAGGGCACAGCAATATTAGTATAGGATTTTCTGCAGTTAGATAAAACTAGTCCTTTCAACCTATAACAGGTACTTTTTGTGTTTTTTCTTGGGCGTGCTGCTTCCCTGTTCCACCCGTCCCTGCTTAATTCGCCATATAGTCGCGATCAAGTATCGGAAATTTATTATCTTTAACATCCGGTAGTCGCTAATTAAAGGATGTGTCAAAATATGGTTCTACAAATAACACCTGTCGACATAAACTCATTAACACCACTGCTATCGAAGAATATTATACTCTTGACCAGTCGTATCCCTCTTGTACTGGTTGCCCTTTGGCTCAAGTCACACACGCTGGAGTAACTGTACTCACATATTGTACAAGGTGGATGTTTTAATTATGACGACTGCACCGACATGCCGAAATTGTGATTTATCTTGTTCTGTATATCTATATCTTAGCTGCCAAAACATGCCATAGCATTTGTGCATATCAAAAATCCCTTTTATGTACTATGAGAAAGAAAGAAAGGTTTTATTTAACGACGCACTCAACACATTTTATTTACATTGGTGCATTGGCTGGAACGAAAAATAGCCCATTGGGCCCACCGACGGAGATAGATCCCAGACCGACCGCGCATCGAATGAGCGCCTTACCAATGGGCTACGTCCCGCCCTCTGTATTATCAGATTATATGATTTATGTATAATATTTTAACTGTATATATCTTATTGTTGTATTTGTGCTGCCATTGTTTTAACTCTACTATATTGGGTTGTTTTCTTTGGTTTGTCTTTCAGATACTTTTAGCGAATAGTCTCTCATAACTCAGTATAGAGTGGCGCATTGCAATTTTATAATTTATATTGCTTTTATTTATATGCTAAATTGTATTCTGTTGTAATGAGGTGAGACTTTGATAAACTATCTGTCCGTCTGTCTTTTTGTATTTTCGTCTGATGTGTAGGGAAATAAACGATAATGCTTAGCTTACGAGGGCGGAGGGGGTGGGCGGAACTGCCCCCTTAGTGCTGGAGCAAATCCTCAAATTGGGCAAAAACGATAGAGCTATTCGGGCAAAATGAGCTGGCCTAAAACATTTTCATCATGTATCCATATAAAATTTAGTTATGATTCATTTGCAACTTTATATATATGGAAGTTTGGCAGTAATGATAAGTTGAATAAATAAAGTTATCCAGATTTGGGCACTTTCGTTTAATTATGGCAAAAAGCAGCCTGCCCTGCCCCCCCCCCCCCCCCCCCCCCCTACAAAAATGACAGACAATTTATTAACTTCTCATATCATGTTTATCCCATACATATACACAAATAAACAAACATTGTAAGTGGATAGCTATTTCTAATGTAATTTCATAGACGTCAGAAACGAAAGACCACGGAGAACTGTCCCCTCCAGAGTGTATACTACCAAATCAAATCTCATAGACGACAATAGTAACATATGTGGCTAAAACTCCTACCTGCAGCGTATCAGTCGAAATAAACACCACGGATATAAATACTACCACCCCTCACCATTAAAGTGAATCATAAAATATTCGGGGTCAAGCTGCTCTTTTCGGAGATAACGGGTAGTGTTTACGACTATCCTAGTTCCGCAGAAAATTTAGTACTTTTTGACAGGTACCCCATACATGTTTCAAGCACAAGGCTACTTGCAACAGTGATACTAGATGAAATAAAATGACATACATGTTTTGCTCAGATGAAAGTAAGTTTTATTTTACAACCAACACACTCACATTTATCATCAATCATAGGACTTGTGGTGTTAACTTCTCTATCAAAAGTTCGGTGCACCTCGAACTTTGACCCAACCGGAAGTTATTTGGTTTAGTATTACCTCCAACTTGAAAGATTATTCATTGCGCGGCCTAAATGTTCGCTTAGATGCAGACTTTTTGGTGTATATTAGTTAATTTTCAATTAATTAATGAATACAATCATTGGCTCATCAAATACATAGTATTATTACTGACCATAAGGTGAAATAATGTTTGTCTTAGAGACTTGATAGAAAATAAGTTGCCTTCGTGACCCTCTTTTGAAGCAAAGGTTTGCCTTGATGCCCCTCCAACTTGCCTTAGTACCCTAATTGTTGTCAATAAACCGAAGACAACACTTGAAATTCGACCCCTGTTGGTGTACACCCTTATTCCCAGTATCAGACCAACATCTTCGATGTGCACTGAAGAGATTGAACAGAGGCGAATCTAAAGGTGAGGGACCAGAGGACCAGCCCCTTAAAAATATTCAAGTGCACCTTCCACCCCACACCCCTCTTTTAACTTTTGTTTTCCATTGGGGTGCCTTTTTGACGAGTTAGTCCATGTACCTTTTTCCTGTTAATCCCCCCACCCCCACCCCCACCCCACCCCAAATTTGTTTTAAATAATAATAATAAAATAAATAAATAAATAAAAATTAAATAAATTAAAAAAATTAAATTAAATTAAATTTAAAAAGATAATAATTTTGTTTTAGATCCGTCCCTGTTGAATATGGTAAAATTAACCGTGTGTTACTGTTAGACCTTGGATAGCAGACGACACTGGTGGTTTTCGCGGCGAGTCTGACGTGTAACATGCTGTAATGCGCTCGGCGTACTGGAAACATTGTCATGTCCAACTCGGCGTGAAATCAGATCAACCTGATGGAATAATGGATCGACAGGCAACCACATCTGTCTTTTCAATTTAAAAATATAGAAAATGTCATTTATCTGAATGGATCGACAGGCAACCACATCTGTCTTTTCAATTTAAAAATATAGAAAATGTCATTTATCTGATGTGCAGAGAGACAAAACAATTAAATCACTTGTGCGTATCATCCGTCCCCTTTTAGTCCTGGGGGCGAGGCGTAGCCCAGTGGTACAGCGCTCGCTTGATGCGCGGTCGGTTTGGGATCGATCCCCGTCAGTTGGCCCATTGCGCTATTTCTTGCTCCAGCCAGTACACCACGACTGGTACATCAAAGGGCGTGGTATGTGCTATCCTGTCTATGGGATGGTGCATATAAAAGATCCCTTGCTGCTGATAAAAAAGAGTGGCCCATGAAGTGGCGACAACGGGTTTCCTCTCTCAATATCTGTGTGGTCCTTAACCATATGTCTGATGCCATATAACCGTGAGTAAAATGTGTTGAGTGCGTCGTTAAATAAAAAACATTTCCTTCTTCCTTCTTCTTCCTTTTAGTTCAAAGTAATCAGCCATTGCTATATTTGATACAATTTATACGAAGCATGCTAACTGCAGGCACGTGTGCAGGAGAGGTGTTGAAGGGCAGATCCCACGCTCCAAGCTAAAACAAATGAGCTAATGTATTTTTCGGAGGGAGCAGGGGCGGGTCCAGGATTTTGTTAAGGAGCTACAAAAGTCTAAAATGTACAATTTGAGTTTGTCGACGGCAATGGTCCGCGTTCTCAAAGGCAATGAGATTTGTAGGTGGTTTGCGTGCTTGCTTGAAGGTCAATTTAGTGTTTTATAATTGTGGATTATGAATGTGTAAAAAAGTGTATTTCAAACCCCCTCCTCTTTATCTGCCAAAAGGGAGCATGACCCGAACCCCCTAGAAAGTTCGGTTGTTACAATCTAGACCTATTACATAATTTCCTGCATACGAACCTGAACTTGTAATATAATGCTCCTACAAATAATAAATAAAATTTAATTAATTAATTAGTGTAAAAAAAACAAAAAAGATGCAAATACTTACAATTAAACTAAGCACTGAAAGTGTCTAAATTTGGAGTGTTTTCATTAATACTGTGATAACCATGTACCAAGTTAACTCCAATTCCGTAGTCTCGTTAATCAGTCGCTATTCACCAACCACTTGTCATCGCGCCGCCAAATTCAATTAATGGTACGACAAGTGAAGGTCGTAATATCATGGCAACTACATCGTTATTTATGTCACAGCTATAGTTAATTAGATTGGACGAAATTAACTTTCAAATATACGCAGTTCTTACTTTTATTGTTGCGTTTACAGACAGAAGAGTAAAGATAGACGCTCACACGCGCGCGCACACACGCACACACACACGTACGTACATACATGTACATACATACATACATACACACACACACACACACACACATGCGTACATAAATACATACATACATACATACATACATATGGATGCCTCAATAGCTCAGAGCGCATCGTGGTTAGTCTGGAATCTACGGGCGAATCGGTGCCACGGGTTCGAGTCCCAGCAACGGCATGGGACAATTTGTGAGGCCAGAAAGGATTTAATTATTCCCTGTGCCAGTGCGTTAATATCTTTGTATGTAACAGTCAACCTCGACATACATACAATATATATATATATATTCATACATAAATACATACTAGCCAGTGCCAGATCTGCCCACTGTTTCATGCATGTAAGCGTGGTCGATCGCGTAGATTGTAGGTCCCATGCATGTGGTTGAGTTAAAGAACATCCTTTTTTTATGGATGCCTCGATAGCACACAACGCATCGTGGTTAGTCTGCAATTTGCGGGGGATTATATAGATATTCATACGTACCACACATAGATACATACCTAAATATATCAATACATGCAGAGGGGCGTATTGAGAAAAAGAGAGATATGGAGACAAACATACGAACATATATACAGACAGACAGACAGACAGACAGACAGACAGACAAATAATAGTATAGACATTATAGATATATAAATATACACGATGGTAGTAAGCATGTCGTAAACATTCGATGGGAAAATATAACGTAGGCATTGAAAACCAAACAAATATGAGATAATATATTTTATATGCTTCAATAAAATTATATATGACATTCTGCGTTCAATATAACTTAATCTGTTGTTCAAGGACCAACCATTTGTATGTCGCTGACTGCCGTATTAGATGTTTTCGACAGTATGCAATTTCTGTATTTACCAAATTGTTTTCTGATTTATACAAATAATTTACATATATCACTGGATGATTATTTAGTCATGATACCATATTAATGATAATTACCCCTTCGTGCTGCGATCGAATCTGCTAAATTGACGAAATTATAGAAATGAAGAGTGTTTGGCAAAGTCAGATATTCACGGATATCGTATTGAGGGTTAGTGTATCAACCTGGATAGCCAAACAGGCATGTAATAATTGTGTAGTGGAGACGTTGTTGTTGTTGTTGTTGTTGTTGTTGTTGTTGTTGTTGTTGTACTTATTCTTCTTCTTTTAATATTTGCATTGTTTACTAATTCAGAATGTATCTAATGTCAACCTAATTTATCATTATGCTAAAAAAATTAAATAATACAGTAGTATTAAATACACAAACATAACAATTTAAAGGGAAAAAAATAACATCAAAATCCAAGTGATATGAATATATCATTTTAAATAATTTCACTGCTATACTTCATAGGTCCCGCGTGTCTTAGACTGTATAATATAACAAGTTCCCGCTGGTCCTCTTACCATACTATAGTCCTTCCCTTTTCATTCACATCACTGCAATAGTCAATATACTAAAAACAACGGTTGTCTTTTACACAATCCAAAATTAACGATGATAGGTACGCTTGTAATTTTGAGGCAGAGTTTCTGTAATTTTGAAGTTAAAGTTTTTTGGGTTTTTTAAGGACACCACTAGAGCACATTGATTTATCGGCTATTGGATGTTAAACTTTTGGTAATTCTGACATATAGTCTTAGAGAAAGAAAGAAAGAAGTGTTTTATTTAACGACGAACTCAACACATTGTATTTACGGTTATATGGCGTCAGACATATGGTTAAGGACCACACAGATTTTTTTTTAGGAAACCCGCTGTCGCCACATAGGTTACTCTTTTACGACAGGTAGCAAGGGATCTTTTATTTGCGCTTCCCACAGGCATCCGAAAGGACATTTCTATATAATTTACGAGCCCTTTATAATCATTAACATTTACTAGTGTGTACAAAATATTTTCATTTGGACACATCTCTCCTAAAAATGCACGGTTTTATTATCACACAGACAGACACACACACACACTCTCACTCACTCACTCACTCACACTCTCACTCACTCTCACACTCTCACACTCACACTCACACTTTCACTCTCTCTCACTCTCCACTCTCTCACTCTCCACACTCTCTCACTCACACTCTCACTCTCCCCACCTCTCACCCTCACCCTCACACTCACACACTCTCCACTCTCCACTCTCTCCTCTCTCACTCTCACACTCTCCCACTCTCA
>NC_054704.1:31417053-31472053 GCF_016097555.1 Gigantopelta aegis
AGGGGCGTAGCTGAAGCAAATAGTCCGCTTTCAGAACTAAAACATACAGGTTTATACATATAAAGTTTCTGGTGGTGCAAAAACAAAATAGAAAAAGGTCCACTTTGTTCATATTCGAACAAAACCTTTCCCCCCCCCCCCCCCCCACACAGGTCCAGATCACACTACGCCCCTGTATAAGTCGGAAACATCTTACAATGCAGCAAACTCAGGAATGTCCCTTTAATGAACTCGCTTATAGCTATTCAGGTAAAGAGGCCCTGGTAGAGCATGTTTTGGAGAAGGGCTCGCTTGGGTCTAAGTGAAGACTCTTCTCGCTTTTGATATGATCTCATAAATACTCTCTGAACAGTTCCAAATAGGAGTAAACCTGGAGTCAGTACCCAAAGACGACGTTAATGAAGATATGGGGGGGGGGGGGTGCGTTCAAATATCATTCTCCTGAACACTTTGTTATCTTGTTTGGCCTCTGAAATAGAACTGTCAACATATTGTGTTTAGCACATTGCGATGTTTCTTTTAGTTATTTATACAGAATGTTCCAATTTACAAAGCCAAACGTTAAATCTCATAGTTCATACCATGTAGTCCGTTTGCGTAAAAAGCGAACCGATGAATTGACAAGTAACACATATCCGATATTCAGACCATATATAGTCCGTTTGCGCCAAACTGATTTGAAATATTAAAAGCGTTAGAACGATTTTATTGTAACGTGCTGTAATTTGGCGTAAACAGTAGCGTTTTCAATATTCTAAACACTAGGGGAAGGCTGTAACAATTGACCTTCCAAGTACTACTTAATTGTTGAATTGTAAGTAACGTCATATTCAAGTGTCATAAACTCAAATAACTTCGTATATGTTGTTTCGAGCATTCTGCGAGTACTCCTAAACAATACATGTCCACCGGGCCCAACACATTTTTGTGTCTCCTACGTTCAAGAGCTACAACTCTGTCAAACGCAATCTGTAACAGTAAATGATGAAGCTATTCAGACAAATTGAAGCATTTCGAAAACAATATAGTCCGGAAAATAATGTTTTTCGTATCTCTAACGTACAAAAGCCACAACTGTAAAATCGCCATGAAAGTCAAACGTGATCTGTAACAGTACAAGATAAAGCTATATACAAAATTCAGCTCAATATCTTGAGGCGTTGTGAAAAAACCCGTCCGGAAACTTTTGTGTGGAACGGACGGGTAGACAAACAGACAGAAGGACACAGGCAAAACCTATAATCCCCTCCAGTTGGATCAGTAGGGGACTAAAAAGAATCAAAAACAGCATGTCTGACGATCTGTATTTTTATTACATACCTACTCAATCTTACTATAGTGATAAAGACATCTTCATGTCGTGTGATAAATGTATCTGGACCGGAACTTTTAAATGGGAAATTCCTTAAAAATTCATTCATTCATTCCATTTTAATCTTTATGGGAGTTAGCGCCTTTTTTGTTACTGACGTCATATATGATTTACAAATCACGTGACATTGTGTTTGAAACATTACACAAGGCTGCCGCAGAGTACGATTCTTAACATTAAGCAAATCCATGAAAGGAGTATTAATCACAAATTTAAGAAAGTATTGTTATGACGTTAAATTAAAAACCGTTTTTGTTTGTAAAGCATAAAATAAGGTATGTAATAAATACAGAATTTCACATACGTTGTTTTCGCTTTCTATTTATTGCACTCGTTTATTTTGCTCAAGAACATACCACTCGACCGCTACGCGGTCTCATGGTATATATTCTTGAGCAAAATAAATTTGTGCATTAAATAGGAAGCGAAACCAACATTTATAATATGCGAAGTTCTGTATTTATCACACACTTTTCTTTTCTTACTTTTATGTATCTACATTGAATAACAAGACAAGAGAAATTGTTTATTAAAGTCTCACCTCAGTTAAAACATAAAACATCACTAAACACCATAACATCTAAAATAACACTGAGCCACTCCATATGGAGTTACGAGAAACTATAAAATATTAATAATCGACACATAAAATACACAAATATTACATGAAAACACATTTAAAACATTTAACATGAAATTAAATACATAAAAGATATATCTAACTAAAACCCTAAAATGCAGTTAATACTACAGTATCATACACTTAAGTTAACTTAAAATATTGTATAATCTGTTGTTGGTGTTGTTAAAATAGTGTGTAATCTACGTAAACTAAATGTCCTATAACGTTCCTGTGTGGACTGCTTAGCCTAGAAGACGACGAAACGGTGTTACAACCTCAGCGTGTTTAATGGGGCTTCCCCTAGGAAAACGACGTAGTTCCGGTCTTTTATTGAACATTTGTTCAGAATAGGAATATTTCATTTAACAAGTCAGAAAGCCTTATTACTGTAATAGCACTAAATTGGTATTTTAATAAGAATGCTCTGCAAGATGTACATTTAGTTTCACTACAACGTTAACAACATTCGGGCGTGCGCTCTAGAAACGAAAACCGTGGGCTGTGTTCAGCTAGATCGATTTAATCTAGTGTAAGCGTTTCACGTTAAAGTGGACAATCACATCGGAAACTCCAGTCAAACAGATCGCGAACTTTGGTGTCCCTCGCTATCGCTGAACGCAAAGGTGGTGTAAATTGTCTTTTGTAATGTAAACTGTGTAATCAGCAAAGACAATATGTATTTAGACTCCTTAAACATTTTTGTACCAGTTAATCTGTAGTACTAAATGGTAGAACTACATTAAATGATGATAACAAACAAATATTCCAATATGTTTTAAAATATATTAAAGAAATATAATGATCTGAGAAAAAAAGGCTGTTTAATCAAGAGATCAATGAGCAAAAAATAAATTAGTTTTATTGTTTTGTTTTTTGTTTTTTGTTTTTATCTTTCATTTCCATCTTCATTATCTGTTTGTTTTACTTGCTGTTCTATCTATTTACTTCATTTTGAATGTTTATATATTTTTTATATAATAGTTGTGGAACGATAGTTGTAGTCGTCGATATTGTTATTGCTTGTAATTGGGAGATAACTTGGTCCCGATCCTTTTTTATATTAAATTTAATAAAAATGCATGTATGTTTCATTCAAGTCTAAATCTGTTTTCAGCGTCACAAGGACATACGCACGCGAACCAAGCTTCCATCTCATCGTCTTGTTTATGTAGATAATAGACCTCGGCGGGTATTCATGATTTCTGAATCTGTTCTTGGAACGAGCGCATAATGCTGCCTACGTGGAGTTCTTGGCGTTAATGGTATAAGGCACGCTAATACTAATTGCTTAGATAATCGATGGTGGTTTTTTGTCGACACACCTGTACTTTCTTTAATCAATAGCTGCCAGAAGACGTCAGCACACTGTAACTGCGACACTGTCTAGAAAATGAAATAAGAAACCAGGGCTGCGTTCAGCCAGACCGAGTAGAACAACGTCCGCTGTCTGGACTGGTTTGTGCGCTTCACAGTAAATCAAGTGGTGACGTCGGGAACCAGTCAAATATTCGCGAACGTTAGCGAAACGTTTGCTGGCTGAACTTGGGTTTGGTCTTCTGATTGGTCTAGGGGTCTGACTTGGGGTTTTTTTTCGTTTTAAACCAGTCTTGGTGGTCTAGTCACTAAGATATCGTAAAGACTCCCATCAGAGTGCTTTTCGTGCTGGAGTGTCGTTAAAAATTAATTCATTCGTTCGTTCGTTCGTTCGATCGTTCGATCTTTCATTTATTTATTCCCGTCAGAGTGAGCTTTAGCTGACAAATGGGGAAGTGTAAAGACGTTATACCATCTTCCCTCTCACTAACCACTAACAACTGACTAACATTAACTCGTTAACAGACAACACTGATAGCTAAAATATGTGCCTAGCCACGGCAGCGTATTTCAATCTCAACTGGAAATCGAGTAAAATAATAAGAAAAAATGACGCAGCAGCTACTGATACCAGTCAAGGGTCAACAGTTATCACTAGTCTCGATTAAAAAAAAGTAAAGTTTGTTTTATTCAACGACGCCACTAGAGCACATTGATTTTTTATCTTATCATCGGCTATTGGACGTCAAACATATGGTCATTCTGACACTGGTTTTTTTTAGAGGAAACCCGCTGTCGCTACATAGGCTACTCTTTTACGACAGGCAGCAAGGGATCTTTTATTTGCGCTTCCCACAGGCAGGATAGCACAAACCATGGTCTTTGTTGAAACAGTTATGGATCACTGGTAAGTGGTTTACACCTACCCATTGAGCGGAGTACTCACTCAGGGTTTGGAGTCGGTATCTGGATTAAAAATCCCATGCCTCGACTGGGATCCGAACCCAGTACCTACCAGCCTGTATACCGATGGCCTAACCACGACGCGACCGAGGCCGGTCTAGTCTCGATTAAGTCACACTGTTGTTGAAATAAAATAGTCAAGAAGGAATATCTACTAAAACTCATAACACAGACAAAGAGTTAAGTGAACTGACTGGCTGTACCGGTGGGCTAAATATGACAAAACACAATCATTTATTACATAGATTCCCTGCCTCAACAGAACTTTGGCTAAAGGGGGTGTCACACTGTCCCGAGTTTCGCTACGAGTTGCGGCGAGTTCATAACTCGCCACATGTCGGGGGAATGTCGCGGAGATGTCGCCATATGTCGGCTGAAGTCGTACACATGTCGTAGCATGTCGTCACTACTCGCATATTGTCGGGAAGTGCCCACGAGAATTTTAAACAGTTTAAAATTCTCGCCGTCCTAGGTCTTCTTGTATCAATCTCGCAACTCACTCGTACATTGTCGTACAACTGTCGTACTCATTGTCGCCTCTTGTCGCGTGTTCTCGAGTAATCTCGCCGTCCCAAAACAACTGCCGAGTCATGGCGACATAGTACGATATAAGACGAGTAACGTACGACATGCTGCGACATACCGGCCTCGGTGGCGTCGTGGTTAGGCCATCGGTCTACAGGCTGGTAGGTATTGGGTTCGGATCTTAGTCGAGGCATGGGATTTTTAATCTAGATACCGACTCCAAACCCTGAGTGAGTGCTCCGCAAGGCTCAATGGGTAGGTGTAAACCACTTGCACCGACCAGTGATCCATAACTGCTCAACAAAGGCCATGGTTTGTGTTGTCCTGCCTATGGGAAGCGCAAATAAAAGATCCCTTGCTGCCTGTCGTAAAAGAGTAGCCTATGTGGCGACAGCGGGTTTCCTCTAAAAAAAAAACAGTGTCAGGATGACCATATGTTTGAAGTCCAATAGCCGATGTTAAGATAAAAAATCAATGTGCTCTAGTGGCGTCGTTAAACAAAACAAACTTTACTTTTTTGCTGCGACATAGCACGATATTTATGCCGAGATAAGTCGTACGAATGTCGTACTAATGTCGCAATATATCGTACCACATCGTACAAACTCGTACCTACTCGTACAAATCTCTTACAAACTCGTACAAACACGTAGTAATGACTATCGCAGGATTTTCGTACGAATGTCGTAGAAACTCCTACCAATTCGTAATAGTCTCGTACTATTTCGCCAAACATATCGTAGAGATATCGTGGTACACTCGTGTTAATATTTTGACAAAAAATTCGGCTGACAACTCGTGGCCATCCGCGGCGATTTATGGCGAGTTTATCTCGCCGTATATCGCCGCATGTCGTAGGGAAACTCGGGACAGTGTGACACCCCCTTAAGTCACGGGTGTGCTTGAACAGTTCTCTGGTGGAAGTAGGCAGTCATTTACCTATGCCTACATTATACAGATTCTGTCTTGGTCAGGAACTCTGATGACCTCGGAGATTGTGAGAGGAAATACTTACCTGAACCTTTAGTGTATAGAAACATGTTAACACAGTGTCTCGTCTGATCGAGTTTCTAGGGGTTTCGGGTCATGCTCTTTCGGAAAGTTGAGCAGAGGGGTTCAACCCCCGAAACATCTCCTCTCAGAACACGCGCCTGCAATCCTCCCAAATTATTGTTTGAATAAATAAGAATAGTGATGACTGTGTACATATAAAATTCAGTAATCAAGGTAAACCTTGGCTATGAGTTCTAGAACGCTACAGCAGAAAAATGTCACTTTTACGAATGCATGTTCTGAAATCATTATGCTAGTTTAAACATAACGGTACGTGTTCTGTAGGTAATGGTACACAATCAAGAAATTGGGTCATTAGGACATCTTTAATGCTGCAACAAAAACTTCGGAATCAATAGTGAAGACATACAATGTTAATGTAACGATGGGCGGGATATAAAATATTTAAGCAGTAACATGCAACCTCGGATAATATCACGTAGACGATGTGAAATAAATGAATGAATGAATTTGTAACTACACCCCATCACAAAGGCTTAATGACACCTCACCTGTTTGGCATAATGACGCTTTATTAGTCATCGGCTATTAGATACAAGGCAGAATTATTGTCAAATCATTCATTATGAAAGTTTTTGTTTCTGTTAGCAGAAAGTTGTTTATATGCAAGACAGTGTGTACCATAACATTTAATATTAATAAAGTACCGGTTGAAACAGGGTAGCAGAATAAATTATGTTTGACCATAGGTCGTGTAGTAGCCAGTCTACTATTGGGAACTGGTCGAATAGGTTATAGTTGTGATCATCTTAAGACGTCTCTTCAAAATATCTTTCGGACTCAGTCTTGCTCATAGTAACGATTTCGAATGCGATAATATTTGTTTTTGATTGGACTCTTTCCTCACAAGAGTTTGCCTCGGGCTATTTTTGTGGTCATGATACATCTCTGCAAACACCTCCGTAACTCAGTCTTGTACGCAGTAATGATTTCGGATGCGATCATATTTTTCGTCTTTTGATCGGACACAGTTGATGCAATGGTCATACAGAATCTTGCATTCATCTCAAAATCACGACCCACAGGCATTCAGTCCACGATATGTTATTATAAAGTGGACTGAATCTGTACGTATTGCTGCCACACTGTGCAAGGCACGCACATCTTGGAGGTATCAATCATGTCGGCCAGAGCGCGTTTTTCTATTATGACTCTGACACGAATGCGTGATTGATATATTTGTACTGGACATTTTATCCGAGTTCGTTACAAAACAGTGTAATTGAAGCTGTTTAGACTCTCGATTCTATCAAGACAACTAGGATATCAAAAGCTGTCATCATGTGTCGTGTTCTGTTATTAATATATGTTTTGAAAACGTGATAAAAAAGACCCTTGCTATTAATGAAAGTGAGTAATCGCAATCTCTGCAAAATGAAAGAAGGAAAATGTTTTATTTAACGACTCAACACATTTTATTTACGGTTATATGGCGTCAGACATATGGTTAAGGACCACACAGATATTGAGAGACGAAACCCGCTGTCGCCACATCATGGGCTACTCTTTTCGATTAGCGGCAAGGGATCTTATATATGCACCATCCCACAGACAGGATAGTATATACCACGGCCTTTGTTACACCAGTTGTGGAGCACTGTCTGGAACGAGAAATAGCCCAATGGGTCTCTGCAAAATGAAGTCAAAGATTAATTATGGCAAGTCATTATTGCTGATATATGTTTTGTTTATGGGTACTTCGTCACTCCCTAGGATCATACATCCTACTTACTCTGCGTATGGTAGAACTACCGCTCTAAAGACATACACTAACATATATTACATAATATGTACTAATTAAACAATACCGATTTTGTTCAATTTCTAAGGGTATCCTGATAAAAATTGTACAAATATAACAACACATAAACGTATGTATATAAAACTTTAATTAAAAAGTATTATAATGAACTCTGGTTATTGAACACATTTTAAAATGAATATATATATATATATATATATATATATATATATATATATATATATATATATATATTTGTATTTTCTTTAATACTATTTGTATTTAATTTGAACACACATGGATGAACTGGGCAATATTCGTTGACATATGAAACACTTAAAATAATCGATTAACAAATTCAATAACATGCTGAGTCGTCATTAAACGACCGTTTATTTCGTATCCTCTGGTCATTTGACCCAGTCGCGATGTACAAAACGTGTTGGAGGCCTCATGGGTGGTACAGACTATGCTTTGAAAAATGTGTATTGGTCTGTGATCAAAACATATTTCTGTAACTTATATAAGCAGTAAGACACAATCGTCGAAACTCTCAGGTTGACAGCCCGACATGAAACGTGATAGTCTAACAATAAGTAGTCAGCTTAGGTCAAATATTGTTGAGAGGTCCGCGATGGTGTGCACACACGTCACATACAATCTTGTGTTTATCATTCACCGTTTGGTTTCCAGTCATAAAAGGAAGTTTATTTAACCCCGGGGCTAAAATGTCGGCGATACTATCTGAATGGCGATAAAAGGATATTTTTGTGTACATACACTACCGGTACGTATTAAATAAAACAAAACTTCGGGTGTTCAGCGCGGCACAAACCACTAGCTACTGGTAAGCGATCGATCAGTAGTTCAGTGTGGATTATCTACAATCTATTTCCCAGGCAAACTCCGCTTTCAGTATGATATGTTACGGAAATAGCAGGTAGTTTGCTTCACACACACACAAAAAAACAACACAAGAGAATATATTTGTGTGCTTGGTTTACAAGAGTTTATCCAAACGTTGTCGAGATAACATGGTAGATGGGGGAAAAAAAGTCCCGCCGACCAGTCTAACAGACTATCTATCCAGTCTGCTGGTTTATTGGACGAATTGCACTGAGAGCTGGATAAATATACCGATCGCATCAAGGAGCCAATAGATCGCAGCATTGGTCGGGAGTGTAGTGGTCGTGATAGCAGCTCGTAAGTCCGGTCACTATTCGAGGCGGGCCCGCTCTATAAGTAAATACTATTGCTATTACTTATTCGCACACTGGATGTGGGCGATGAGTAACTCTAATGATGACGCAAAAGTCTGCTGGAGCACGTTGTTAAAAGTTTGGTGACAACAACATTTTGTCACTTGACAAGATTTTATCAAGGCTGTTGGTGGTGTTTGTAGACAGTTGGAGGTGGGGGTTTTTTCAGTCTCGCAGAGTTTTGTTGCGTGTTTTTTCGTGTGCTCAACAGCAGCGATTCTTGTGATAAAATAAAATAAGTAATTAAAACATATTCAGTGTCAGTGATGATGGAGTTTGGATCTCTGGCAGACGATTTCTTGTATTCTTCGAGGGATGTGCCGACTGCTTCGTCCGATTTCTGTCGAGTGTTGGAGCAAATGCGAATTATAGATGACAGCGAGGGACAGCTTGTGTGCGATCTAAAAGACTCCAAACACGACAAAAAGAAATCCAAACGGGACAAGGAAAAACCGAAATCAAAAACGAACGGTGAGAACAACAACAAATTCTGGTGGTCCAAGAAACACCAAAACTCGCGCGTGGAGTCTCCGAATTCCAGCAACTCACCTGTCAATGAGACAACTAATTCGTTCCTTCCTTCGGACCAAACTCCGTGCAAGTGCAATGACACAGCGAGTCTTCAAAAACCTCGCGAAACAGTTCGTGCCCAGTTCAGTACTCAAAACACGCACTTTCTAGGGACCCCCAACACACTGGAGGTGGATGAGTTTCGACAGAGGTCAAAAAGTGACTGTTCGGCGCTGGCTCCTCGTAAACGGGTGGCAATAGCCGTCGGTGATAGCATCTCGCCTTTGGAATCGCTGCACGTGCACTGGCCGGACGAACGAAGGGGGGTCAGCCTAACCACGACACTCAGGCCAAGATCGTTTTCACACGGAGCCACGGGGATGCACCAGAAGCCCATTCTCAAGAAGGGCAGTTCGGGATCTTTGAGACCCGAATATTTCTAACTTTGTCGTGGACGCTGTAAATAAGGGGTTCCTGTACTATTCAGACGCATTGTTGAAAATGGCAAATCTGTGCGCGCACAAACGTTACTTGTTTTGGTTTTACAAAGCTTTACATGAATGTTGATTTTGGGATGGCAGTACATATTTTTATTGCCAGGTTATTAAATTATTATCTGATGAAAATGAGGTTTGTACATTTGTATTTATTTACATGTGGAATATTTCGCAATGAGTAGAGTTTTAAAATGTTAATATGTATTTGCAGAAATGATTTTCAAACAAAACATATGGTTACACAATGAAGTAAATGGAATCAGTTTTAGTTCTAATTAGTAGTAGACTAGATACTAATTTATTTGGCATAGTAATAGTTTTCAAGTGTAAGTTTTAAAGATAAACATATAAACAAAACTGCAACAAGGTTGCCTATTATTAAACAATTTTCATTCATTTTAGTTTGCGTAAGAAGTTTTAACATTTCCAAAGTTGAAGAATATTACATTATTACAAAAACAAAACATTTATAACCTATTCAGCACCATTTTTTGCGCAATCTGTTTTACCTTTCCAGACATCAACTGTTCATTGTGATGGTATCACCTTTTAGTTCATTGTGATGGTATCACCTTTTAGAGTGAAGATGTTATGTTTTCGCACTAGTAACTGATAACATTATAATTTCATTGATAATAAAGATTCGCAACCACACCGTTACGGTTATGGATACCGATAGCTAATCATAATGGGCCGAATTTTCAAAGCCTGTTTATGTCTTACACGCGTGTAACTACATTTATTTAGAATACTTAAACACCGGCAGTTAAGAAAAACAGGCTTTGTAAATTTGGGCCGAATATGAGTCGGTAGCAATACTAATCGTTTAGCTAGTTTCGCAGATCGGCACGGTTAGTGACTTAAAGATGATGGCATTCTCAGAATGGTGTTGTTGTTTGTTTTGTTTTTATGTTTTGTTTTTTGTTTTTGGGGTTTTTTTTAGCAGGCGTTTTAATCGTAAAGAGCGGGAAGCAAATTGCTGTGACGTCGCAAGTAAACTCAACGTGGTGATCTATCACTATTCGTAACAGTAACGGTATTGTTGCAAAACCTCTCTACCGGTTTAACCGTTATTTGAAGTCGTATGGTGATAACAAACCTTTACAATATAGGTTATACAACTGCCTCTAACGATAAGATTGTATTGCTGCAGTATGACCTAGCTTCGTTACGTGTCGCATATTTGCTGAACATAAATAATCTATATTCTGGCGTGACTAACTCAAGCATGTAGAATTTGGTTTCCATCGCCAGATCTTGCTAACGGAACCCAGGCTCATTTTCAACTACGGGTAAAAGGTGCCTGACATATGGTTGTTGCGACACTCATTAGCTTAGGTAATATATTAGGGAGCCACCCACATTGGGTAGGGGTAACACACACTGTCTATGAGTTTGTTTTACATGTGTTATGGGGCGACCGGTAAACACAAATGGTGGGGGTGGGGCAATATGTGTGATTGGGGTGCATCGCCCCATATCTCCCACCTCCTCTTGCTATGTTAGTGGCGACACTTGATTTAGAAACTGAGCAAACTGAGTAATTGAAAAAAGACCCGCTGTGCGCCGTATAAACTGTATGTTACTCTCGCCGGTTACCAGGAAAGGATTGTTTATATGCACCTTAAAACACACAGGACTCCACAAATCACGGCCTTTGATGTACGTAGTGGAGTGCTGGTTGGAATAGGGAAAACACAATGGCTCATACTGTTTAAAACAAATTGAGTTGCCACCTGCGGGCTTGTCAAGATAGTTATCTATATAATGACTGTATGTCAGTTTGTACCTTATGTGTTTGATAATCAATGGGTTTTACGGAAACTGCATCTTTTGGGGAGGGGGGAGGGGGAGGGGTACATTCAAGTGCTCTCCGACGTTTTGCTCTACCTTTCGTACTCGGTTTTCAGATGTTTTAATTTCGGTTCGTCAGTACATAAGATTTTCTAAGTTTGCGCCACAGACCTTTTAGTTCAGTAATTTTCAAGTTCTCTCTTGACATTAAAGTTACAGATTGAATACAAACACAACAGGAAGAAACCCAAGACCGATGTTTCAGACACACTACTTGGCGACTGTTTGGTCGATCAAACCTGACAATCTATTACACTGGCAATTCTGTAGCGCTGTCCTCACATCTACAGCAGTGGTACGTCAGAGGACACTTGAGCTAATGTAGAAAACGTGCGTTTTCAAGCCCATTCAGAAAGTGCACGTTTCCATTATTAAGTGCTCTCTGATTCATTTAGAGAGCGCGCATTTTTTTATTAGCAAGCACTCTCGGTCCCATTTAGAAATCGTGCCGTGAGAATGTGCCTTTATAAAGTAGGTTATGCAAATGCTGCGCTAATGACTGGATTCTACTATCGCGACCTTTCAAAGATTAATGTGTATAAAATGCCGACACTGCCACTGTTGTAGGCCTCTGTTACCACTTACGTGTCGCATAATTGTCGAAGTGCCAGTGAACATATTAATGTATATTGTGGCGTGTCAAACGCTCATAAAGCCAGCAATCGACCGGTTGCCGGGAGTCCGGTGTAGTGTAGTAGACAGGTATTGCACACCTGTAGGATCTCTGACCCTGCTTTCACGTAAAATAGCATTCCCTGGACACATATGTTAATGTCTAAAACTCACTGCGTGAAAGTCATAGTATACGACTCGCCAAACGTCCTCATTTGCTCTTCGAATGTTAAAAGAATAAAAGTTTTGTTTTGTTTAACAACACCACTAGAGGAAATTGGTATATTAATGTGACGGTACATGCTCTTAATTTGTTTTCGCTTGTGGCGATATTAATTGTTTTAGAAGGCCGTGTGCAGTTTCATTGCACTTAAGCCCAGATGGGCAACTTGTTACGTAATATACCGAGTTACGGGAGTTGTTGATCTTACAGGACATTAAAAATGGATTACCAGTTAGCTTACGTATTCACTTAGAGGATCGTGAAGTCAAAAAGATAGAGGAGGCAGGCATAGTGGCAGATGATTACGTGTTAATACACAAAGCTCAGGCAGTACCGGGTAGCTCTTTACAACAGGGTGATAAGAAGAAATTTCAGCCAGGTTTTTCCCGGGAAAGTAACTATCGGGGAGAGTCATCTAGTTGGTCAGCTAGTCAGGCAAGGAATGCACCTGGTGGGCAAAGTAAGGATAGACCTGCATTATCAGCCAATGCACGAACTTTTCGTCCACATTGCAGTTACTGTAAAAAGGATAACCATCTTGTCGGGGACGTTTTTAAAAGGAAACGCGATAATGCGCACGTGGTCGGTTTAGTGAGGTCAGCTCCGTTAGCGAGAGAGTTAATGGTTAGTCACATGGCAGAGAAAGTAAACCCGTATGTGTCCACTGGTATGGTTTGTGATGTGAAACAAGAGTTGTGTCCTAAGGCAATATCAATCTATAGAGATACCGGGTGTAGTCAGAGTTTGATCACGCAAGAGTGTTTAGCTGGTATTGAAAATTCAGATACGGGACGTAGTTTGGTTTTAACCTCGGTTACTGGAGAAAATATGGTTGTCAGGTTACATACGGTTTTCTTGTGTTCGAAGTTTGTGACGGGAGCAGTCATTATAGGTGCTGTGAAGGACTTGCCTGTTGAAAACATAGGAGTTTTGTTGGGTAATGATTTGACTAGTCAGTGTTGACAGCCGAAATGTGACCAGTTGTTAATTAAAGACAGCCCTTTACCCATAGAAGAGTGTGAGGTTGATGAGATTAAATATCCTGCGTGTATTAAGACTAGGGCTATGGCCAGTAGGTTAGCACGAGACCCAGAGGATATTTGTGATTTGTCTGATACGTGTGTGAGCCATGACATTGGAGTGAATGAGGTTATCAGTAAAATGGTAGATAAGTCAACTGAAGAATTAAATGTAGTGGAACCTGTTGATCTCCCGCAGAGGGGAAATGAACCAGTTGTGTTTGATAGAGGGGGGCTTACCTTGTAATAGACAAGAGTTAGTTCTAGAGCAGGGGGCTGATCCAAATTTGTTGGCAGTTCGCACTACATTGTTAACAGAGGGTGAGATGGAGGATCAGATGTCAGGTTATGATATGGACAAGGGAGTATTAATGAATAAGAAAGTTAGAGATAGGAAGGCTAGGAAGCAACTGAGCCATGATCAGAGCAAAATAAAATCAGTGTTTGATAGGAAGGCTAGGAAGCAACTGAGCCATGCTCAGAGCAAAATAAAATCAGTGTTTGATAGGAAGACTAAGAGTCGGGAATTTAAACCAGGGGATAAGGTGCTGCTGTACCTTCCCAATAAACGGGGTTCATTACAGAACAGGTATTTCGGGCCCTATGTTGTGCTCAAACGGGTTAATGAGACAGGGTATGTGATAAACACTCCTGATAGGGTTGGAAAAGTAGGTATTGTCACATCAATTTGCTAAAAGGTTATTTTGACAGACTGCCGATAGTTCCAGAGAGACCGGTCCAAATTGAGAGTCACTCAATTTCCTGTGATGACGTCAAGACTGCAGAGGTCAAGTTGGCCAACGGCCAGATTCTAGCAGACTTGAACCCCCAGCGAGCAAAGTTGACTACGTTGAAACAAGACAATGTTTCCATTTGTCAGGACCTTCCAACGGTTACCAACACCTTAAGCCAGGATATGCGCTTGGAACCCAACGCTACACCGATTCGACAGCATGCCTATCGGAGAAAACCTGGAAAACATGCGCCACTGAAAAAGAAGGAAACGAAGTCCCAGTGGTCAGATGAATGCGAGAAGTCATTCAACCGTCTCAAGCAGAGGCGCTACTCGTCTCCCGTGATGGCAGCACCAGACTACCGAATGCCGTTTAAGCTAGCTGTGGTTGCCAGTGACGTGGGTGCTGGAGCTGTGCTGTTCCAAGAAGACGAAGACGGACTGGACCATCCTAATGAAGCCTCCAACCAGAGAGTTTTGAGATGGTGTCTTCCTCTGCAAGAATACCCAATTACCATTGGACATATCAAGGGCACATCCAATGTAATCGCTGATGCCCTGTCCCGAAGTTGAACGTTATGATAATGTGTTGACATTCTTGATTTCTGTTTTGTTTATAGATATTTTATTTTGTATACCAGGGACTCAGAGACTCAGTGTGATCACTGGTAGTCACCTTATTATTACTTGTGTTATAAATGCCCGTATGCGTCGGTTAACGCACCTTTTTGTTTTAATGTAGTATATTTCCCTATTCCTAGAGTAGAGGAAATATCCTTTTTGAGGTGGGGGTGTGTGACGGTACATGCTCTTAATTTGTTTTCGCCTGTGGCGATATTAATTGTTTTAGAAGGCCGTGTGCAGTTTCATTGCACTTAAGCCCAGATGGGCAACTTGTTACGTAATACCTCCGCGCGACCGTACACTCTTAGCCCAGGTGCGGAGCCATGTGGCGAGTAGTTACGTAATACCTCTGCGAGTGCGGTTTTTACAACCGTGATTTCGCGACGATGGCGTCAGTAAGTCTGACGATCAGAGAGAAATAATATCGCTTGGTCGCGGTGGAAATATCAGATGATAGGGGGAGGTACCGCCTTGTACCCCCAGGCGAATTCTGATTTTATAATAAATAGCTAGTTTTTAGAGATATCGAGGAGAACCAGAAAAGGAAGGCTTCCCGGGAACGTTGTCCGTTTGGACTGGTAAATATTTTATTTCTGCTCTGTGTATAACCTTGATGTGATTGATGTGACTTTTAATATTTTAATACTGTATTATACCAATATTCTTTAGACAGTGTCTTCGGTCATCTGACGAAGTAAATCGTAGTCTTACTGTTCTATATTTTATACGAGTAGTTGGTAATATAAAGCTTAGCCAGTCATCCTAGAAGACCTAGGTAAACTGTAGGTTATTGTCTTTATTGTGATAGGTACCAGTATTAATTCTGTGTTACAAGGTTACTGAATGAGTAGTTAGGGTTAATTAAAAATTAACCAGTTAGGAATAGAGTGGTAATTCCTTTATTAATTAACTTATCCTGGAAGCGTCTCAATTATCACACGTGTGGGTGTTGTGTCACGGTGAAGTGATCGCATATTGTGTAACTAGACACCTAGAGATTAACTAATTAAGTGATCAGTTCTGGGTTGTTATTATTGTTGTTATTAATTAACTACTACGGCTGTACATTTGTCAGCGTAGGTTAATACAGATTCCAAAGTGTATTGTGTTTTTGTTGTGTTTCTAGTGAACTAACGTGCTATAATAATATATACTTTATATAAGATCGTATCTCTGATCATACCTAGACGAGCCATACTAGGGTTTAACCGCCTGTTACAGAGAGATCTAATAGATATACAGTTAGGAGAGATATTTTGATAATCGTGTTTTATTCAGTTACGGGTATTATAGAATCCCCGTGACAATTAATCATCGGCTATTGGATGTCATAAATGTGAGAGGAAAGTCGCTACATTTTTTCACTGTATGCATCATTAGTATGCACCATCCCATAGACAGGATAGCACATACCACGACCTTTAATATACCAGTTGTGGTGCACTGGCTAGAACGAAAAAAGCACAAGACGGGGATCGATCCCGATTAGACATTTTACGTCTAATATATAAATGAGATAAAACCGTCTGAATGTTCATAACTTCAGGGAAATCATTAATTAAGAAACCTAAAACAAAATTATAATGAAATGGAGTTAAATCACTGTTTGATAAAATGGAGTTAAATCACTGTTTGATCAAATGGAGTTAAATCACTGTTTGATCAAATGGAGTTAAATCACGGTTTGATCAAATTGAGTTAAATCACTGTTTGATCAAATGGAGTTAAATCACGGTTTGATCAAATGGAGTTAAATTTCTGTTTGATCAAATGGAGTTAAATTACTGTTCACTGGGTTTGGGTTTTTTATTCAATCAGATCTTTGTTTTATTTCCAGATGTTCAAGGGGTTCCAAATTAATAGATTTTATAATATGAATGACGTATGTTTAGAGACTAATAACTACTGGACACACACATATTGCTGAAAATATAAGTCGGGTACACACACTATTTTTAGAATTGACCTAGTATCTTCCATGGGCTATCAAGTGATTATGCTTCACAAGGGAACTGAGTACTGTTATGTTTAATCGTTAGACAACAGTTCTAGTTTGGTATTTTGTTATTAAAACCTGCCTTATAAAACGTATCTTGTAGTGTTAACATTATTTAACACTTGAAACAAACATAGTAAATATGATAGTGTAGTTTATTTATGATAAAATTAACAAACAAAAAAACATACTTTTTCAGCCATCTTTGTTCGTGTAAAATAATGGTTTATTTACAGAGTAATTGAGAGAAAAAGTCACATGTAGTCATGTGGAATAGAAAAAGAACACCCTCGGTGGTGGAAATCTCTACCCCGAGAATCGGCAGTGTTGTCCCAGGTCGACATTTGTACCGTATCGTGTGTACCTTTTCTATGTCACATGACCACATATGATGGATTCTTAGACCTACATTATTTAAATATCTGCAGTTAAGTGATTCATAATCAGATATCTTAGTTGTACACAGATGACAATTCGATACCTTTCTTCAAATGTATCTTGTTCATTTTTATGAAACGAATAATGGCTCTGACAGAATTATTCACCACAAACCACTTCACGACAAACACATCGATACAAATGAACAAATAAAACTTTAACACAACAAAATACTCTGAAAATAATGTATATTCCAGCCTGTGGAAACATGATCGTAGGACTGGAAAGAGAGGGATTTTCGTTTATCATGTTTTACAAACTGAAAACATCAAAATGTCTTGTTATGTCCGGTTTTGCGTTGAATTCATCTTCTGCCTCAAAAGGAAACGACGCGGGTTACAACTTGCTTAAGTCGGCTTAACCAAAAATACTGGTTCATCTATTTATTATTTCACTTATGGTTCAAGCACGCTATCATGTGCACACGTCATAGCTATCTGTGTTGTCTGCCCCGGGCGGGTTAGTGGTTAGTCAGGGTCTTGGTTGGAGTGGCTAGGTCTTTGATTAGTACCAATATCAGTCGATGGAACACTCGTGCGCGCTACGCGACGTTGTCGGTGTTCATAGACAACATTGCGTTGTGCGCATGAGAGTTCCATCGACTGATACTACAGGGTCGTACCCTTCGGGGGAAGGGGGGGGGGGCAGTTGCCTCCCTGAGAATGTTTTTTTTTTTACTCCAGAAAATAGCATACACATCACAGGGTTTAATTTGTACAGTGTTTCGTTTGTTTGTAAAAAGTAGTGCCCCCTAGTATTTTGATCAATGGGTACGGCCCTGTACTAATCAAACATCTAGAAACTCTAACCAGAACCCGAAACACCCGTGGTCAAAGAGCCCATGTAGTGGTCTCAATGTTTTTCATAAGAGTAGATTTAAAAATAATTCATGCATTTGTTCGTTCGTTCGATCCGTCCTTCCTTCGTTCTTTTTAGTTATGCTAGGTTCGCATAAGCCCGTCTAACTGCAGTAACACGTATACTGTCCTGTGTTAAAATGAATGCAAGACCTCGATTCGTCACGTTGAGAGAACTGCATAACTAGGAGGGAAAAGAAAAAACACCAGATTTATGAGCATGAATTGGTGAAGAGTAAAGAGCATTTGTGAAGTAAATCATAATGTGGAATAACAGCAGGTATAATTTAATATATTATTTATTGCCCGACTTCAGGTATTGTGAGTAGTGTAGTGGTCAGACAAGTTTGTTCACAGTCACGTTACAACACGAATCATTCACCATATTAAAACTTAAATATCTGAACAGGTATTATATCTATTTATTTATTTGTTTATTTATTTATTTATTTATTTATTATTTATTATTTATTTATTTATTTATTTATTAACAGATACAGGCGCGTGTGCAAGAGGGATCTGGGTTCAAACCCCCCTCTCAATCAAATTTTCATTTTTTTTTTTTAAATATATTTTCGGGGAAGCATGATCTCGATATGAACTTCACTCATCACAGTCTAGGATCTCCATCCTGCTAACCTTGCTGCACATGCGCCTGAGACAATACATATACAGTGAAACCTCTCAAAATCGGACCCTCTGTAAACCGGAATTCCCCCAAAACCAGACATTTGTCACGGTCCTTTTTTAAAAATCAGCAAACAACGTAACCTCTCTAAACCGGATACCTCTTAAAACCGGACATTTTACATAGTCCCACGGGTGTCCGGTTTAGAAGGGTTTCACTGTAATTGTAAAATCGTCTATAGACATCAGTGGCCCGGTCAGTCACATATTATTTCCACTGAACGTATGTCATGAGATGGACTTTCACACGCATAACCAATCTTGACTTGTGACACCCTATATTTATTGCTGGGAGGTGAGGACCAATTTCCCACAGAAGTACACGACACCGTGGACGAGACTTTCCATCAGTACCTTCAGAATTGACGTAGACCTGTTTTATATAGCCTTTGTAGCACCAGCAATCCCCCTATCTATCTATCTATCTGTCTGTCTGTCTGTCTGTGTGTCTCTCTCTCTCTCTCTCTCTCTCTCTCTCTCTCTCTCTCTCTGTTCCCTCCCTTACACGACCTCTCTGTGTCTCTCTCTCTCTCTCTCTCTCTCTCTCTCTCTCTCTCTCTCTCTCTCTCTCTCTCTCTCTCTCTCTCTCTCTCTCTCTGTGTGTGTGTGTGTCAATAATTAATAAATTACACTGAAACCATTTTGTTTTCCTTTTTTTTTTGCATATTTTATTTACGGTTATATGGCGTCGGACATATGATTAAGGACCACACAGATATTGAGACAGGAAACCCGCTGTCGCCACTTCATGGCCTACTCTTTTCGATTAGCAGCAAGAGATCTTTTACATGCACCATCCCACAGACAGGATAACACATATCACGGCCTTTGATATACCAGTCGTGATGCACTGGCTGGAGCGAGAAATAGCCCAATATGCCAACCGACGGGGATCGATCCCAGACCGACCGCGCATCAAGCGAACGCTTTACCACTGGGCTAGGTACCGCCTTGCTGGTATATGAATGCGCGAACATGAAGACAGCTGTATGTGAATCCAGTGGTAAGTGTTATACACCTAGTTCTAAACATGTAAACGAGCTAACTTGAGGAGACTCATTCATATGTGTTGCGTGGTTTCATGAACAGGCTGTCGAACGTAATAACCAGTCCTGGTGACACAGTTGTTAAGCCATTGGTTTTAACTATCTGAGGGGCGGGTGTAGCTCTGTGGTAGCGCGCTCGCCTGGGCTGCGATGGGTCGCAGGATCGATAACCCTCAATGGACTCGGGGGGGTTTTCCCGTCTCAACCAATGCTATACGACTTACATATCAAAGACCTTGGTATGTACTGTACTGTTCATGGGAAAGTGTATATAAAAGATATCTTGCTGTTTTTTCGTTAGCCTAATGTGACAGCAGTGAGTTTCTTTTCTTTCTCTCTACTGACAACAAATACCCACAGTTTAAAATGAGCTGGGATGTCATTCAACAAACATTCCTTTCATTTCATTTAACTCTCTGCATGATGCCCAATGCCATAATGCTTCTTAGACATAACCATTAGGATTTGTTACCGAATGGAATCTCCTCATTTCAATCCATACTTAATTCAGTGTCTTCCCATTATTATACTAATAATTACAATCGATGAAATCCAACCACTATATATATATATATATATATATATATATATTATAAAATCCAGTGGCAAGGGGCAGGCGAGGTCTGATCTTTGCAGCAGTAAGTAGGACGCGTGTTCGAAGCTTAATTAGAAATACTGGTCACCGACTTTCTCTTTATGATCTATCCGTGTATAAATCAATTCATCAGTGGGCACAAACCTGAACCGTGCGGTCCCAAAACGATGTGTAATATGACAATCGAGGTCGTAAACAACTTCGGTCGATCGAAATGTTCCGATTGAAGAGTCTCGATGAAAAGCGCCTCATCTTTATATTCACTCCTCGAATCGTTACCAAGTGACATAATGTTCCATTAGCGAAGAACCCGTATCTGTAATGTCTAGGAACTACGTATAGTGTAAGAAAATGATTATAATAATTTAGAAAGAACTACTTTTCCTTCAAGAATAAAGTCCGGTCTGTTGGCGCCATTTTAATTCCATTTAATTCGTTTGCCTGGAAACGTGTAATTTTAGCCGTAAGGTAATTTCGCAAGAATACTTTGAGGGACATGCTCACGTGCTTGTAAAGACTTGAGCAATTTTAGGTCATAAGAAGAATCTTGAAGAATCACAGTAATAGGGTAATTTTCGCTTTTGAGAAACATGTTTACAAGGCTGTATTTAGCCCAAACTATAGGGCCTACTGGGAGAAACAAATAAGCGAACACATGGTACTGTAGACCAAATTTATCATTTACAAAAAAAATATAATGTGAGACAGAATGTCAGTAATGTCAGATTGAGTGTGATAACCCGGTTAACTACTTGACACCATGGAAGAGGAAATTGGTTGGAGTCACTCGTTGCTGCCAGTCTTTCTGTGATCACTTATTCCTTTCCATCAGTATAATTAGAAGAGCGACACTAGAAAGAGAAGACAACTAAGACAAATCAACAAATTAGCTCCATTTTGATGACCCATTCTAAATTAGGCGTCAAAATTACCTTCAAGAAATTACTCAACATTTTCTAATAGAGGTATTTCACATTCCTATTGCGCATGCGCGCGAAGAGTAACGTCCTTTGACAAAATAGACTGAAACTAGTCTATTTACAAATTGGGGGGCGTGACAGACAGGTTGTTATGGGCGACTTGAGTAGCTTCGTAGGAGACTTTTAAACTTTGACAACTAACATGTACATATTTCGAATTAGATGGTATAATGGCCGTAGAAAACGGTCCGCTGAAATTTACAGCGGAATGGTTCAAATTAAAAAGCAGTGCAACAACTTGGACAAAGTCTCTGCGACTTGTATCCGAGGGTTTTGATAACGCCAGATTAAAAGACTATCTCGTAAAATGTATAAACAAAACATTTGACAGATTCCATAGGTTATGGCATCGACAGGTTATGGCATCGATCGATATATATATTTGAGAGAGAGAGAGAGAGAGAGAGAGAGAGAGAGAGAGAGAGAGAGAGAGAGAGAGAGAGAGAGAGAGAGAGAGAGTATATATATAAACATACACACACACACACACACAGTCAAACCTGTCTTAAGCGGCCACACAAGGGAGTAGATAAACGTGGCCGCTTAAGACAGGTTGCCGCTGAGTACAGGTTGCCACATATATAGTCTTTAAAACATTTGTTGTTGTTTCTTGTTTTACCGTCTGTACTGCTAATTAACGGATGTGTGCTTCATAGTTGACTATAAATCAACTTTTGACATGTTGTCTCCTTCAAAAATAATGCAAATAGAATATATTAAATTAACCGTTTTCCACAAGTTTGTTTTTCTTTTTCCATTTAATTATTTAATTCCGACTTCATGCGATGTATTGTTATAGTAAGTGAATCTACAAATGTCAAGCGTAGCCTGCCCAGAGGCAATTAGATGCATGTCAGATTCATACTTCCTTAATTGATACACAGTGGAGATGTCGGGACTGAATGGGTACTATTATTCCTGAAGGTGTGAAGATTGGTTATTTGCTGCACCTATCGCTGTTGTTAAAATATCCCTTTTATATAAGAGTAAAACTTTACTGTGGCCGCTTAATGCAGGTATTTTAGTGATTTGGGATCAGATTTAGGTGGCCGCTGGCCGCGTTAGACAGGTGACCGCTTATTACAGGTGCATTTACATTATAAATCGTTTGGGAGGAAAAAAGTGGCCGCTTAAGGCAAGTGACCGCTGAATACAGGTGGCCGCTAGGACAGGTTTGACTGTATATATATATATATATATATATATATATATATATATCAGAAGGTGTTTTGTTGCATTTTTCTTAGTGTCTATCTAATTGGGAAAAGTTAAAAAAAAAAAGAGATTTTTATGCTGTTACATGTATATCCATAAAGTGGGAATTTAAAAAAGGGGGATTTGGGGGGGGGGGTTGAAGGTAGGTGCCGTTCTGTTTACCCATACACACGTTTTTATACAGTGTCAACATGAACGCATTGAGTATTATACAAAATATATTTATTTTCTTTACTGTTAATGTGTTTTCCACCATATCTAAGTATATAAAATACTAGACGGACCTGTGTAGGAACGTCCTGTACAGAGCCGTCATCACTCTATATATATTTATATATCATTATTATTATTATTATTTAAGGAGTGTCTGTTATTTCTTTTACGTTCATCGGGGTATGAACAAAATAAATCATCCGTAAATTTTGTGAATCGGCGAAGCCGTTCTCACATAAGTTTGCGGATGATTTTTTTGTTCATACCTAGATGAACGTAAAGTAATAACAGACAATACTTATAATTAAATTTGAAACATACTGAGTAATAATAACATTAAAAGTTCATATATATATATATATATATATATATATATATATATATTCTGTTGAGTATTGTCCGAAATATACATATATTTTCTGTATATACAAAATAGATATTTATTTTATTTTATTTACTGTTTACTACCATATCTAAGTAGAGAATACTAAACCGCCCTGTATAGGAACGTTCTGTACAGAGCTGTTCTCACTACATATATTTTTTTTATATTTACACACGCACACGTTATATATTTTATTGAGTATAATCCGAAATATACATATATTGTCTTTATATACAAAATATATATTTATTTTCTTTACTGTTAATGTGTTTTCCACCATATCTAAGTATACTAGACCGCTTCGTGTAGGAACGTCCTGTACAGAACCGGTAAGGTTTTGGTCCCTTATGCGTTCACTGGCTTCCCTCCTACAAAATGTGCCGAACAAACCCTCGTACTTAGAGTAACATTAAAATCGTTTTCTACGTGAAACGATTACCCACAATCGTTTCCGATATCCATTGGCTGGATATCGATGGAAGGATAACGAATTTCCCGGACATATGCGGTTGGAACAGTTAATAATTGAACAATGGTCGTGGCCTCCCATTGCTTTTGCCCCCCAATTTGCAGATAGGTCTATTTTGGCGAGATCTCGCGAAATCTCGCGGTTTGCGTCCTCGAGTAACTCCGCAACGGGCACATGCGCAGTGGAATGTGAAATACCTCTATTGGCTTTAATCCTACGGGACATTTGCAAATTCAATAGCACCAAAACCAACCCTCGCCCGCTACCGACCCTGGTCTGGCTGATTGTTCTCCCTTGCACGTCAGCGCGGGCGACCCCCTCTCCCACCCACACCAAACCGTGTCCTGCCCTCTACAGAGGAGCCGGCGTAAGTTGACACCTGCGCCCATGACAGGCGTGTGCTACAGCAGCGTATTCTGAATGTGCACGTAAAAACGTTAAAACCTATGACCTGACCTGACCTGACCTAATAAAGAGAATCAGGCCACAGTCATATAAGGTATTTTCCAGAGAGACAAAACGGACATATTAAATTAAAAATTAAAAGGGTAATTCTTCGTAATTTCCGTTGTCAAATGTTCCCATGCCCCCCCCCCTCCCCCCCACACACACACATACCCTACCTCATCCTTCTAGACAAGACCCTGTTGTGTGTTCAGATTAACAGTTTTTGTCGGGGGGTTTTCGTATATTGGTTCCATACCACAGAATACAACAGATTTCCTGTTACATAATAAATACATGCCATGATTTTGAAGAATGTGGGTTATTTTCCAGATGCACGGTGTTTGTGCCGGCGCGGGCCCAACTACTTGCGAGTGTGGGACGCGGAAAACATAAAACGGACGCATCTAAAAATCGATTATGTGGTTACGATGGCCGTGTATCAATATAAGCGACGCGGTTACCAAAAAACCGGACTACGTCACAAATCAGCGCACATTGAAAAACGGCTTTCAACTTCAACCTCTTCATAGCCGTGACTTCACACAGCTCCGCGAGGAAGCGCAGACAAATACTGACAAGACAAATGTTCACAAGTCATGTTCACTAGAAAAATGTTCACAAGACAAATGTTCACTAGACAAATGTTCACACGACAAATGTTCACTAGAAAAATGTTCACTAGAAAAATGTTCACAAGACAAATGTTCAGTAGAAAAATGTTCGCAAGACAAATATTCACAAGACAAATGTTCACAAGACATTATATGTCCACAGGACATGTTCACAAGCAGTGATAGAAACAAGAGAAAAAAAATCACTTGTCCACCGGACAAGTATACCACGAAATCGACTTGTCCGCCAATATTTCCACTTGTCCATTTATGTAGGGCAGTAGGTGGACGCAGAAGGAAAAGTTAAAACCCTTGGATTTTCTCTTTAAACCAATTCGCTTATTACTCTTCACTTCAGATTGCATGTAATTTCGTGATTAAGGTGAGTACAACAAATTGCAGAATGTTTTACAATAGTTTCAGCGTAAAACAAAAAGGTCATACAAAATTAGTGTTCTCGAGAACAATTCCCTTCAGAACACATCACTGGTTTTCAGCTTTCACTTTCAGCTGAAGACCTAAAAATAATTGTTTGGCAGTGCTTGTCGAAATCACCTGTCATAGTACGTACAAGTTTACATGATGCACTAAATCTCCTCTAACAGCAGCCTAAACCCATGGGCCAAATTGGGCCCAAGTAAGTCCGATAGGTATCCTAGTTACAGGGGTATGGATTGAGGTAAAAGTCTTTGTTGTATTCTATTCACTATTAAATATGAAAAAAGTAATAAACTGTCAAATAATTGCAAATTTGAACATTTGTCAAAAACGCAGCACAAGCTGAAGTAAAAACTTGTACCATAGTGACAACTAACCCTGAGCCTCGTCCAACGTAATATTCTGCTATAAATGATGATTCTACTTGCGGGACCGTGCGCTTTCAGACGTACAATTTACATTAAATAAACATAATGGAACTAGATGATTCGTCCCTGGTCAGTTTTAAAAAGTAGGCCTAAACATTCATGTTCAAGGATGCATTTGTCGTTCAGCCATTCGCAAAGCATAGGGCTTCCTCGGGTTTATTAATAGGCACGGGAAACTCTTTTCTCCGGAAAACGCGAAGGCATTCTAGTAACAGTTCAAGTATAAGCACGTGCATGATATGGTAAAAAGATTTATTTTTAAACTTTAAATATGCAAACGTACTACATCGCACTGCTTCAACACAGAAATACAACAATTGCTAAATATTCTGATACTGCTTTGTAAAAAACATTTTACTTGTCCACCGGATAACCACTACGGCAAATCATGCTTGTCCGAGTAAATTTTCACTTGTCGGGACAAACGGACAAGTGCTTATTTCGAACGCTGACAGGACATATGTTCACAAAACAAATGCTCACAAGACAAATGCTCACAAGCAAAACATCAAAACACTAATGGGGGAAAAAACAAATGCGCACAATTTGTTTTTTAATCTTTATTTATGGAGTAAAACATCATATTCAGAAAGATCATACATGAAATAAAAAAAAGTGATCATTTCATATCAGAAACGGAGTTGATTCTTTGTGTGACAGTGTAACGTGAGGTGTGCTAGACTACAAAGGTCATCAAAGGAATTATTAGTCTTTGAACACATCTTCCTGATTTGTGTATGTTCATAAACATTCTACTCCATAAAAAGCTGTATTTAAAAAATTCGTGAGCATTTGTCATTATTTTTCATTAGTGTTGTGAGATTTTGTCTTGTGAGCATTTGTCTTTATTTTCCATTAGCGTTGTGAGGTTGTGTCTTGTTAGCATTTGTCTTTATTTTCCATTAGCGTTGTGAGGTTTTGTCTTGATGAAACTCTTCTGTTGACTCAGGTGTAAAACGTGATATGAAATGTAAGTTAATACACCAATCAGGAATCAAACAAATGTACATAGTTTACGTACAAGTATGTCATGTCATGTCATAGGGTTTTACGTGCACATTCAGAACAAGCTGTTGTAGCGCACGCTTGTCGTGGGCTCCTCCGTCCATGACAGGAAAGGTGGGGGGAGAGGAGAGGAGGGACCGCCTGCACTGGCAGGTGCAAGGGAGCACCAGCAGCCCAATCGAATCGGTAGCACGCGGGTTGGGGTGGTGGTGGTGCTATGGAATTTTGAATGGAGCAGTTAGTGCCAAAGAGAAAGGGGTGCGCAATTTTGATTGAGGAAATTTGGCGCAATTTTGAACGGTCGGTCGAAAGGTAAATGGCCGAGCTAATATAGGTTTTGATATTATTGAATCGAGAGTAGCTCGTTAATTATAGACCTCTATGATGCTGGGTGTCTTCCTAGGTTGCCCATAGGGCCCTTATATAGGGCCAAGACAAGTATGTTCGGCACAGCTTATATAAGGATTGGTGGTGGTGGTGGCGGAGCAATATTAACAGTCATCACAGATTACATAATGCCAGTAATTCCCTGTCAAGAACTTAAGAGCTGTGTACACAATGAAAACTATCGTATCGCGATCGCTGTCACAGATAGAACTCATGGCTAAAGGCGACCGCACTTGATACGAGTGCCTCATACGAGCAATCCCGATGTCGGCGGATGCTACGCAATCGGTTGTTCTCGTACGAAAAAGTTTGTTTGTTTTGTTTAACGATACCACCAGAGCACATTGATTTATTAGTCATCGGCTATTGGATGTCAAACACATGGTCATTTTTGACACAGAGAGGAAACCCGCTACATTTTTTCATTAGCAGCAAGGGATCTTTTATATGCACCATCCCAGACAGGATAGGACATACCACGGCCTTTGATATACCAGTCGTGGTGTACTGGCTGTTCTCGTACGGGGCACTCAAATCGTGTGGCGTCGCCTTAAGTGTGTCCACGACAGACGTGCTATATAACTGTTATCTGCTGATGGAAGCATGCAAAAAAATTAGCCAAATCTTAATTAAGAAATATGTTTGTCTCGATTTATGCAACTGGCGTGTGTCGCACGTAACGATCGGAGTGGTCTGCCTGAACCTTCATATGGTTGCTTCTATGGCAATGAATTCACTGAAATGCTTCAAACTAATATCACCGTTGTTAATCCCAGATATGTTTCCTGTATTATGGAAACGGGAGGTGCCAAGCTATGCCTTGCATCCTACAGTTGAGAGTGAGAGGTTTTTTTTATATGTACCTATACAACTACGGTGTCGGGCATTCTACAGTTGAGAGTGAGAGGGTTTTGTTATATGTACCTATACAACTACGGTTTCGGGCATTCTACAGTTGAGAGTGAGAGGTTTTTTTTATATGTACCTATACAACTAAGGTTTCGGGCATTCTACAGTTGAGAGTGAGAGGTTTTTTTTATATGTACCTATACAACTAAGGTTTCGGGCATTCTACAGTTGAGAGTGAGATGGGTTTTGTTATATGTACCTATACAACTAAGGTTTCGGGCATTCTACAGTTGAGAGTGACATGGGTTTTGTTATATGTACCTATACAACTAAGGTTTCGTGCATTCTACAGTTGAGAGTGAGATGGGTTTTGTTATATGTACCTATACAACTACGGTTTCGGGCATTCTACAATTGAGAGTGAGATGGGTTTTGTTATATGTACCTATACAACTACGGTTTCGGGCATTCTACAGTTGAGAGTGAGATAGGTTTTGTTATATGTACCTATACAACTAAGGTGTCGGGCATTCTACAGTTGAGAGTGAGATGGGTTTTGTTATATGTACCTATACAACTAAGGTTTCGGGCATTCTACAGTTGAGAGTGAGATGGGTTTTGTTATATATACCTATACAACTACGGTTTCGGGCATTCTACAGTTGAGAGTGAGATGGGTTTTGTTATATGTACCTATACAACTAAGGTTTCGGGCATTCTACAGTTGAGAGTGAGATAGGTTTTGTTATATGTACCTATACAACTAAGGTGTCGGGCATTCTACAGTTGAGAGTGCGATGGGTTTTGTAATATGTACCTATACAACTAAGGTTTCGGGCATTCTACAGTTGAGAGTGAGATGGGTTTTGTTATATGTACCTATACAACTAAGGTTTCGGGCATTCTACAGTTGAGAGTGAGATGGGCTTTGTTATATGTACCTATACAACTACGGTTTCGGGCATTCTACAATTGAGAGTGAGATGGGTTTTGTTATATGTACCTATACAACTACGGTTTCGGGCATTCTACAGTTGAGAGTGAGATAGGTTTTGTTATATGTACCTATACAACTAAGGTGTCGGGCATTCTACAGTTGAGAGTGAGATGGGTTTTGTTATATGTACCTATACAACTAAGGTTTCGGGCATTCTACAGTTGAGAGTGAGATGGGTTTTGTTATATATACCTATACAACTACGGTTTCGGGCATTCTACAGTTGAGAGTGAGATGGGTTTTGTTATATGTACCTATACAACTACGGTTTCGGGCATTCTACAGTTGAGAGTGAGATAGGTTTTGTTATATGTACCTATACAACTAAGGTTTCGTGCATTCTACAGTTGAGAGTGCGATGGGTTTTGTTATATGTACCTATACAACTAAGGTGTCGGGCATTCTACAGTTGAGAGTGCGATGGGTTTTGTTATATGTACCTATACAACTAAGGTTTCGGGCATTCTACAGTTGAGAGTGCGATGGGTTTTGTTATATGTACCTATACAACTAAGGTTTCGGGCATTCTACATTTGAGAGTGAGATGGGTTTTGTTATATGTACCTATACAGCTACGGTTTCGGGCATTCTACAGTTGAGAGTGCGATGGGTTTTGTTATATGTACCTATACAACTAAGGTTTCGGGCATTCTACAGTTGAGAGTGAGATGGGTTTTGTTATATGTACCTATACAACTACGGTTTCGGGCATTCTACAGTTGAGAGTGAGATGGGTTTTGTTATATGTACCTATACAACTACGGTGTCGGGCATTCTACAGTTGAGAGTGCGATGGGTTTTGTTATATGTACCTATACAACTAAGGTGTCGGGCATTCTACAGTTGAGAGTGCGATGGGTTTTGTTATATGTACCTATACAACTAAGGTGTCGGGCATTCTACAGTTGAGAGTGAGATAGGTTTTGTTATATGTACCTATACAACTAAGGTTTCGGGCATTCTACAGTTGAGAGTGAGATGGGTTTTGTTATATGTACCTATACAACTAAGGTTTCGGGCATTCTACAGTTGAGAGTGAGATGGGTTTTGTTATATGTACCTATACAACTAAGGTTTCGGGCATTCTACAGTTGAGAGTGAGATGGGTTTTGTTATATGTACCTATACAACTAAGGTTTCGTGCATTCTACAGTTGAGAGTGAGATGTGTTTTGTTATATGTACCTATACAACTACGGTTTCGTGCATTCTACAGTTGAGAGTGAGATGGGTTTTGTTATATGTACCTATAAAACTAAGGTTTCGGGCATTCTACAGTTGAAAGGCGATCTGTAGCTTTTTTCATACTGTAATTTACTACAAGTTATTTATTTCTGAGCTGATTGTTTTCTAATTTGCGTATAAAAATAGTGGGGTTTTTGTGTTATTTCCAAAACACTTTTACTTTTCTTCTTTTGTCAAACCAAACTAAAATACCCTAAAAAGAAACTTTAACTTAATATATTTGTTTTTATTGTTCGTCATCTAAATAGTCCAAAGCATATTAATGATTATTTTTAATGGGTTTTTTTAATTCTTTAATTGGACAGTTTTTCAGTTAATAATATAATTATCTGTTTTCGGAACAAGGCAACACTCTATAGCATGTTTCATTATATAAACTGTGATTGTCTCTTTCACTAAAATATGCTGCTAAGTTTGTACTAATGTTTCTCGCGTAAAAGGTTCCTGCCAAGAGTTTGGTAGAAATAGCCTATTTAACTAGTATCGAACTAGACAATCGCGTATTCGTTGCTTATGTTTTTGTGCTTTTTAAAGTTATTTCTGTACATAACATTCAATTAAGGTTCAAGCTATCCTGGGCGTACCTAAGCTACATGAGCTGTTTGTCAAGAACAATGAGTTAGTAGTAACTGATGTCTGGGTGGGAGATGGTGTCATAATATGAATCCAGTATCTACCAGTCTTAAGTCTGATGATGGCTTAACCACCTCACTACCGATGCCTGTGGCAAGGATTCTTTTCTATTTTGCATGTACAACGAAACAAGGTGTAATTAGCTAAAAACAACGTAATAAAAAGTGACGAACTTTAACAAATGTCAAAGTGGTGAATTACGACGAATACAGAATTGCGTCCCAGAAATATCATTTTCTGTTCGACGTGCGTTTTTGTAATTTCCTCAGTGTGAAAAACGAACCGTACTCAAGCGTGATAACGCTTCCAAGGAAATTGGTAACATATCATAAAAATAGATCTACAAGAAATACATTTATTACTATCTTGGCTATTAATCATTCATTATGGTTTAATAGAGATTCGGGATACACCTTATTCAGAAGAAGTTTGTTTGTCTTGTTTAACGACATCACTAGAGCACATTGATAATTAATCATCGGCTACTGGATGTGAAACATTTGGTATTTCTGACTCGTAGTGAACAGAAGAAACACGCTACATGTTTCTAATGCAGCAAGGGATCTTTTATATGCACTTTCCCACAGACAGGAATGCACATGTCACGGCCTTTGACCAGTTGTGGTGGACTGGTTGGAACGAGAAAAAACCAAATCAGTTGAACGGATGCACTGAGGTGAGCTTATTCAGCTGCATAGGCGTAGGGGCTCCCATTTATGTCGATAGGCAGGTTGGCTTTTTGCCTGAATCTGCATAACAAACGTTTTTTCATATTAGCATTACTACCAAACAGCTATATAGAGTTTCAAACGAATCACTGCACATTTTTACATTGATTACAACTAATTTTGAGGGTAGAATGATGGAAATACATGATAAAAAGGTCTCAGGTTACCACATTTTGCCAGAATATCTGTATCATTTTTGCCCGAATTTGAAGTTTTGCTCCAGCACTAGGGGGCCGTTGCCCCCCCCCCCCCCCCACACACGCACACGTCTCGTAAGCTTATGTTCAGATGGACAAAGAAATAATGAGGTTTAATATTCCTGCACACAGAAATAGGGTTTTTTCAAGGTATCAGTTAAAGTTTGATTTGCTTAAGGACATCACTAGACATTTGGTAATTGTTACACGAGGGCCCTGAGTGAGTGCTCCGCAAGGCTCAATGGGTAGGTGTAAACCACTTGCACCGACCAGTGATCCATAACTGGTTCAACAAAGGCCATGGTTTGTGCTATCCTGCCTGTGGGAAGCGCAAATAAAAGATCCCTTGCTGCTAATCGGAAGAGTAGCCCATGTAGTGGCGACAGCGGGTTTCCTCTCAAAATCTGTGTGGTCCTTAACCATATGTCTGACGCCATATAACCGTAAATAAAATGTGTTGAGTGCGTCGTTAAATAAATCATTTCTTTCTTTCTTTCTTTCTTTGTTACACGAATTCTTCAGAGAAAAGACGCTACATCCTTTCATTAGCAGCAGGGATCTTTTACATGCACTTCCCCACACAAACAAGACAGCACATACCACAGCCTTTGGTATACCAGTTATGGGGCACAGATTGTGATGTGGGGGTGGGGGGGGACAATCTGAGAATGGGTCCGCCGAGGGGGTTTGATCCTATGACCAGGCCACCTCAGGCGGGTACTGAGCTCGATCTCGCCCCTCTATAGGTTCAGGGACATCCTGTTCTAGTTTCTAAAACTTGACAACACGAATGGAGTTTGACCGGCCTCGGTGGCGTGGTGGTTGAAACACGCTGGAAGCCCCATAACCCGCCTCTGAAGATTGTGTATCCACTCGTCGCATTTGAAAGGTGGATCAATATAAATAACCCCTCAGTTGCCGAGGTTTTGGAAGGTCAAACCGACTTATCTCTAACAGGTAAACCTCCGACCTGGACAAGCAGTCCAAATAGCTGAATTATGTGCCCACGACAGCGTGCTTGAATCTTAAGTGGATGTAAGCACTAACATAAATAGCAAACAAGAGGAAAGAAAGGAAGAAAGACACAAAAAAAGAGAAAAAAAGCTTTAATGGGTAAACAGAGTAAAGAGGGTGAATATTGAAAAATGTCAGTGTGTCTACACACTAAACCTTCTTTGAGCTTAAGATCCAGTCGTCAAACCAACGTGCCCCCCCCCCTCACTCTCACCCCCTCCTTCTCCACCCCAATTCTTCCCTTTAATTCGGCCTTGGATGCAAGTACATACCAGACGAACCCCGCCGCTGTATGAATAAAAAAATAAACACACACGTCATACAGACGATTACGATACGACAAACAACGATAGGGGACGCTGTTAGCCCTTTTCTGGACGATTTATATTTCATTTTACATGTGAATTACAACAGATTATTATGACCATCTTAAACTCGGAAATAAACTGCAATATACACCGCCGGGAAATAGAAGTTTGTGAGAAATATAATATATTTCTTGTAGTCTGTGGAAGACATAACAACAAATTAATTAACAAATCGAAGTAAATGTTATTGCCAATAAAGCGTTATTTTCGCTGTTCAGGTAAGTATTATTATGTGGAATTTTATCTTCTGTCGTTTCCAATAACACTATATTTTTTAATAATAATAATAATCATCATAATAATAATTACAAAAAGTCAATATTTATGGACAAGATGCAATATCGGTCATGCAGTGGTCTCTCCAGTATTCAGGAAAGGGATGGAGGGAATCGGTAGAGCTGGTTCCACTTATAGAAAGGGATGGTACCTAAGATTTGCAGGGTACAAGTACTTAGAAAATGTCTTGTAAACGACGATGAACCTGATTACTCTGGTAGTTCAAGACGATGGCATGACTTTGTATGGCGGTCTAAATAAACAGATGGCGGATATTATTATCACTGCCAATGGATGGCGGGCGTATTGAAAATAAGTCTTAAGAATTGTAGCGAGACCTCTGGGTCATGCCCCTTTTCTGAACTCGTACACTATTTATTTATTGGTACAAGTCAATTGCTACTGCTGATAACATTAAAAAGTTCGAATTAAATTGATATAACCTTCACTGACTAAAATACAGTTTAAATGATATGTATTGAAAAATGTATAACTAAATTACAAATTATCAAACATGTTTCGAGTTGCGACCCCTTTCTTGTTTGTCATTAATGTAGATATCAATGCTCAGATGATACAAATACATGTATTTTAAATCACTAAGAGACTTAGACTTTGTGTTGGTGCTTTTAGTACACCTCATGTAGAGAGTGTGTACGGTGATGTACATGGAAAATAGACCCATTATTTTATTTGTATTATATTCAATTCAAGGAAGGACATTTTTTATTTAACGACGCATTAAAAACATTTTATTTATGGTTATATGGCGTCGGACATGGTTAAGGACCACACATATATTGAGAAAGGAAACCTGATGTCGCCACTTCATGGGCTACTCAAAGGATCTTTTATATGCACCATCCCACAGACAGGATAGCACATACCACGACAGTCGTGGTGCACTGGCTGGAATGAGAAATAGCCCACTGGGCCCACCGACGGGGATCGATCCCACACAGACCGCGCATCAAGCGAGCGCTTTACCACTGTGCTAAGTCCCGCCCCATATACAATTCAATTCAATTTTGTTATTGCTTTAAACTACACGAACCTAGTATGGTGCAACACGTTAAAAACGTTTTCTGCACTATATGTAACATCGTTAAAGAATTGAGGCTAGACTTATCTTTTATAGATAAATTCTCGTTCAACCACCTAAATCCAAACATAGCGCACTCGTATGAAGAAACACACAAAAACACATTACCAGCGTGACACTCCAGGAATTCTTTGTTAACATGACTGTCTAAACATAACGGTCATTATTTAATTATCAGCATCTAAAAGCAGTCAACGGTTCCACTCTTCGTAAACACAGCCCCAGGTGAACGTTAAGGCCTAAAACAAAAACACTGTGTATATCTAGCAATGTGCCGGAAAACTATTAAGTAGTGCAGATCGTCTTTAAATAAAATCCCACAATATTCAGCTCTACAGGTGGAAATAAAATGTTATGTATTTTCTCTTTTCACCTACATAACAAGCATTCTGGGAGTACTACTAAAGCAAAATATGTTGCCTACCGGGCTCAAAAAATTTTCGTATCTCCTAACTACAAGGGCCATAACTCTGTCAAAAATGAGTAAATCGCCCTGAAAGTCAAATTTGATCTGTACGAGTATATAATAAATCTATACACTCACTTTCAGCTCAGTATCTTGAAAAACACAATCAGGAAAATTATATGTGGGACACAAACAGGACGGAGATGAAACCTATAGTCCCCTCCTGTTGGACCGGTAGGGGACTAATAATAATGATAATAATAATAATAATAATAATAATAATAATAATAATAATAAAATTAGGGTCGACCTTTTTTCTAGAAGGTTGGGTTTTCGGAAATACGCCATTTTTTTTAGGCCTAATATAGCGAGATCAAAAGACATTATGCGTGTTTATGTTTCGGGAGTGGATCCTACATCCGTAACTAATTATGTATTTTATATAAACCCTAATACGTTTATTTTTATAAACGGTTTTGATGGTGTCACAGCGAACATATATACGTAAACTATGTACCAGATAAATAGTTTATTGTATTAACTAATACAGTACTTACAGGAAAACAAATACATTTAAGCAAAACTAACAAACCATTAAAAAATAACAATAATAAATAAAACATAAAATAAGTGCAGGAATGGTAGAATAGCAATAGTAATATAAAGTGGAAACAGAAAACACATTTATAAGGGAATCTTTTGACATTTAAGTACAGCAAATCTATAAAAATCGACCAGATTTATTATAATTCTTGTATTATTGGAAGCCCTAATTGTGTTCACCTTTTGCATATTAAGTAATCTTTTATACATTTTTGCCAAGTAATATAGACTGAAATAGAGTTAGATATTAAAGATTCCATCTTCCTCTGTAACTTATTTCTAATTAATGTAGTATTGACCTTTTGCATATTAAATCATCTACTGTTAAAGCATCATAGTCTTCAAAAGGCTTAGCTACAGTCGCATCTTCCTCTTTAAACCTACTTTTAATAATAACGTGCATACTGTCAATGACATACAGGTATAAGTTCGATTCACAGTGTATAAACAACCGAGGATGTATGTTATCGTTTTGTATATAATCAATTACGGTACAATTGAGATATTTATGATGAAACCACTAACAGAAAAGCAAGAACTGTCTACGCCATACTAAATTATTGTTTTCGCCATGCATGGTTGAAGAGGTATTTATGGTAGAAAGCTTCCAAATCCACACTGCTGTAATACATATATGAACTAAAAAACAACAACCCCAAAACGTGATTTTCATTGGCACCAATTTTGGTACCGAAAAGGTGTATGGATTATGTACCATAATTAATATAGTATTGAGAAGAGGTTTTAGTGAAAAGGAGACTTTTTATCTTGATTAGATAGTTGATTAACTAGCTCATAATTTATATAAGCACAGTGAGTGTAAGTGTATGATACATTTTTGTAAGAGAGTTTAAAAAAAGACAGACAGAGAGAGAGAAAGAGAGAGAGAGACAGAGAGAGAGAGAGAGAGAGAGAGAGAGAGAGAGAGAGAGAGAGAGAGAGAGGGGAGAGAGAGAGAGAGAGAGGGGAGGGAGGGAGGGAGGGAGAGAGAGAATGATAGATAGATAGATAGATAGATAGATAGATAGATAGATGGAGAGGGAGATATGGAGAAAGAGATAGAGAGGCACAGAGAGGCAGAGAGAAGAGGCAGGGAAAGGAAGAATATATGAAAAGAGGGAAAGAAATGGGAAGAAGGGAGACATATATAAACAGGGGTGGTGGGTGTGTAATCTGAACACAGGGTTTTCTAGCAGCGGAATCCGACAGACAGCACGTGATCTCTGTATGAAGAGGAATGGGTGGTGATGGTCGTTAAACATCACAAATAAACACTTTTATGGCAGAATTGTCTAACACCAAATTACCTTTCTATATTTACGTATTGGTCAGACGGACACATCTAATGCAGATCCGTTTGCTTCCTGGGTAATATTTCCCGCCAGATGCACTTCCAACTCTATTTTAGTTTCATATATAAAAATTTTTTACTTGCCACGAGAAAAAAACAGTGTCTTGTTTTTATTTTAAAATCAGAACTGTTGATGATTTTTCAGAAGAAAGGTTTCGCCTTGGCCATGCAAAATATATCCGTTTTGTTTTGACTGTACTGCAAATACAATGTAGTTGCCTCTTGAGCTGGGCTCGTGGGTGTATTAATTGTAAGTCGTATTATCCTTTTTTGTGTAACACGTCCACAATAACCTTGAATCTATAACAATACATTTATCTTTTCTATTTGCTGCCTTACCCATCAACAAATCTCCGGATATTGGCAAACAAAAAATCAAGGACAATTATACGATTAAATGATTACTATCATTGAAGCGTTTATTGCTATTATTGCTTCTGTTTTTTCATTGACATTTTTTTTATTGTGTATAATATTGTGGGTATTTTACGAATTTAGTTCCTATCAGTACCTAAAAGTTTATATAAAAGAAACAGTGTTCAGTTACTAAGTCGACACAGTTAAATTTTAAAATAATGTGCCATACAGAAAAGACATTAGTGTAGACTACGACGACCCAGGGTACATCGACCACTTTCTCTTTAGTAATTTTTAATGCGTAGCATCTAATTTAATATTCATACAGTTAAATTACGTCATGGAAGAGCCTTTAAATGTTAGCGAAAAACCACTTTGATATATGAGAGAGAGAGAGAGAGAGAGAGAGAGAGAGAGAGAGAGAGAGAGAGAGAGAGAGAGAGAGAGAGAGAGAGAGAGAGAGAGAGAGCCAATATGTCCTTCACTATAACAACTTAACTATAACTTAAGAGAACATAATTATAGCACACTCATGACGTAACGTTTGTCGACAGTTAATTGTCCACGATTCTTTTTCCACATTATTTTTGCTTTAATCGAGTCACTAAAATAACCCCAACAAATTTCCATCGGCTAAAATAATATTTTATTTATGAATGACTGATTTTTTAAATGTTTGGTTTTTCTTTTTTAAATATCAAGGTTGTTTTTAAAAACAGCTGCTATTAGCTGCTAACTACTTTAGCCATCGTTTAACCTTCAAAGAGAGTGGCACGTAGATAACCCGAGGTAAAACTAACGTGTATGAACTAGAAATAGCAATTACAGACTTGTTAATGGATTTTCCAATGATTATTTTTTAAAACAAATTATTCTGCAAAATAAATACCTCTGGGAGGAGAGACCATTATCTATTAAAAGATTTAATTTTCACGATGAAGAAGAAGATGATGATGATGATGATGATGATGATGATGACAATAACAATGATGATGATGACGATGACGATGACGATGATGATGATGATGATGAAAAAGAATGAAGAAGAAATATAATAAATGGAATAAGTTGGTTGAAATTTAAATGTTTTTAACTGATTTTAGGATAATTCTGTTGGGTATTCCACATTGCTATCATAACCAGAGGTCTCGAAAACTCAAAGTGGCGTGGAGGATAAATGGGTAACACACAAAGAGATGAAAACCGATATTACATCTCTTTACAGATCTCCCAAACTAACTGATGGTTGAAGACGCTGAACACTTTTTGCGCTATTGTCCTATTTTACCATGTGGTTCGTAATACTCACTTGTCTAATTATTTTTATTTCAATTGTAACATTTTAATATTTGGTGATCCAAACTTTAGTAACCAAGAACATACCTGCATATTCAAATCTGTCCAAGATTTCATTATAAATAGTAAACGTTTTGAGACGATTTAACCATTCACTTACACCCACAGTTCTCGATCTGCCGCACATTTCGTGTTTAAACGATTTGAACTCTAAAATTTTTATTAATGTATTATTAACTTATTTATTATTTTAAAATGAAATTATATGTCTCTACCAGCTCTACCAAACTTTTATGGTTGCTGGATAGGGACATCTCTTTTAGCTGTGTATATATGTTATATGTTTGTTGTATGTAAATGTGTGAGTGTAAGTGTATTGCTCGGTATTGTAGGGGGGAGCTCATCTGGCAGTAATCCCCTCCACCTTCCGGAAAATTGCATGTTATAAATATATGTGTCTTTTAATTTTGGTTTGGTATTTTATCCATATTTTAATCATTATTTTATATTTTTATCAAAACATTTTTTTAAAACTAATGTAATTTAACAGGGCAGGTGTCTGGTCTGTGCCTTTAGTAGTGGCTTGGTTCAACCTAATTAAAATTAGGTCTACTGTTACATGTGGATCTAACAGCAGCACGTTGACCTTTCATTCGACCAATCAAAACCTTACTTGCAAAATCATGCCAGTAATTTGAAAAGAATTTGAAAACATTCGGGATTATGCCGAGGGTATACGAAATGATTCGGGTGAATTACGAAGTATACCGGAAACTAATTTCAATATAAAATATAATATAAAATTCGTTTCAAGACGAAAAAAAACCCGTGATGGTATATAGCCATAAAATCTGTTTACACTAGTATACAATCCAGAGTTTATTACTGCACTTTTCCCACTGCTTTTTCAATGTTGAAATAGACCAACAAGTTCGCCTATTGCATAAATAGTCTCGACTGATATTTTTAGAATTTGTATGCTCCCGAATAACGTTATAAAAGGCGAAGTGTAATTGGTCGATATTTAAATTGTTATTTATAGATGAAATGTCACCTGGACATGGGAGTCCACGCAATGCTGTTAGATCTACTGGTGAGACCAGTAGAGCTAATTTTAATCAGATTGGGCTTGGTTGATATTACCTCGTCTACTGCCCTAGGTTTTATAGATTAAAGTGATGGCAGCATTCTTGGGGCCACAGGCGTAGGCGGTTTGGTCTTAGGTTTTGTGTAGGGCCGGACTCCACTCCCTCCCGACCCTCACCTGGTCACACCAATGTTTAGAATATGACTGGCAGCCCTTTTCCAAAATTAATTTAATATATATATATATATATATATATATATATATATATATATATATATATATACTTGTGCCAACTCTATAGCCTTTCCTCCTAACCTCACATGGGCTTAATGAATACTGTTTAATAATTATTATTAATTTATTGACCAGCCCATCTATATTCGCGCCAAAAATATATTATATTAATAATTAATATAGGTTAGAAATGTTAATGTAGAACTTTAAGGGCGCAGTCAAAATTTATTAATCCCAATTTTCCCCTCTTTTATACTTTGATAGGTTATCCTATCCCGAGTCAGACCGCCGATCCTATCGGAGGCCGGACTCGGGATAGGCGTGTTCGAAACCCTAGTGGTATATGGACACGTTAAACTAGTTACTAAGCTAAGCTTACACCCAATCTCTCTCTCTCTCTCTCTCTCTCTCTCTCTCTCTCTCTCTCTCTCTCTCTCTCTCTCTCTCTCTCTCTCTCTCTCTCTCTCTCTCTCTCCTTTTGTTAACTTCCTTTGTTTTCGTTTACAAATATCAATTTATTAAATTTTTCATCTTGGCTGTATGTCTGTGTATTTGAAAAATGTAGGGAGATGCCTTAAAGGGACATTCCCGAGTTTGCTGCATTGTAAGATGTTTCCGACTAATAAAATATTTCTACGATTAAACTTACATATTAAATATATTTTCTTGTTTAGAACATCAGTGTCAGTATATTAAATGTGTTTTTGGTCGTCTTAATATTTGCAAGAAGCTTAAACTGGATTTTGTCTTCAAATAATTTCGTACGTACGAAAAAATCATATTTTAGGAAATAAAATGAAATTTAACCTAATACAAATATTAGAACGATCAGAAATACGTTTAATATACAGCCACTAATATTTTATGCAGACAAATATATTTGATATGTAATTACAATCGTTAAAAAGTCTCTGTTAGTCGATAACATCTTAAAAATTGCAGCAAACTCAGGAATGTCCCTTTAATATATAGCCTGTTGGCCGATCACAAAACGGCATATTTAATGGTTAATAAATATTGTTTAAACTAACCGATATTTATTTCCAGCTAACTCAACATGAACTGGTAATCATGTTCTAACTAAACCAGCACATGCATAAGAGGTTCAGGCTAGTACTCTCTTCCATGTGTTCCTGTGGAGAAGCAGAACAGACGACCGAACATGTCATCCAAGACTGCAAGAATCCATAGCAGCTGAGGAAGACAACCTGGACAACTACAACAACTCTCCAGAAGAAGCTGTACTGTACAAAACGTGATCTACAGAGGACAGTATCAAGGAGAGGCATTTATATGGCTTGTCGCCTGTTTGCCGATCCACTTCATTTATTTGAATAAATATTGGGGTTTTTTAAAAAGAATTCATAGTCACAGCTGGCCTCAACGTGTAGTCGACAAGCGAACGAAAGGAAAAGGAATGGTATCATACATCGTATGTCTTCTAATCTAAACCTCCGAGAGAACAAACTGATGGATCCAGGTGGAATCTACGATAGTTTCAAGCTGAATTTTTAGTGATTTGAAATTGTCAGTGTAAAATCCATTATAGAGAGAATAACTAGTTAATGACGTCGGACGAGCGGAATTTCTCATTCGGCCTGAACAGGATAAAGCAGATATCTGACGTCATTAACTAGTTATTATCTTTATCCTGCAGACCATAAAAATTAAGGGGAAAATCTATTATTTGTGTTATTTCAGTCACATTGTACGATGACCTAGAGGTCAAACGAGCGATTTTGTAATGTAACTGCATGTGACGTCAAAAGTCATATCCTGCTAGTAGCAGGATATGACTTTGCTTTATACGTCATCATATTCTGTCAATAGAAACGGTGCTTGCAGGATAAATAATTTTTGGGGGACCGTGGCTCCGAACCAGTTTACCACCTCAATTTAACAACACAATGTTGCCTTTAAACTACACCCAGGTACAAAAGAATCAGTTTTCATCACAGAATCTGTGTTTGAAGTCCTCCCTTCAAAACAATTCTTTATCAGTCAGTGATTTTAGAATTAAGCAGCAAGACGTTGATGGTTAGTTGTTAGATGCTAGTGAGAGAGAAAGACTAATAATATGACCGTAATTAGACTGAACAGTAACAACACCGAACAACTGTGGGCTAAAATGTGCAACAAGCTGCCCACGAGAGGGCGGATTCAATGGGATGGAGCAAAATGGCTGCGCCCGATATATATAATAGCCATCATATATTTACTGTTTTATTCATTAAATATATCAATATACTTGTTGATTTTAAGCAGTAATGTGCATTAAATATCGTTGAATATGCATACCAGTCCAAAAGCCTTGCCCAATCATTCCTTTATAGTGTCCTTTCTTTTCCAAGCTGCTAGTATATGTGCAACAAAAAGAAACATTTAGGCACGTCCAGGAGGGCGATTTTGTGCCAAACATTACATACATGTGATATGGCAGATAACAGTGATACCAGTCAAATAATTGTTCGCGTGCACTCACCCTGCTTAACACACGCTACTGTTGTCAGTGAAATCAGAGGATTACTTTGCCAGACTATGATAATATACAGCTTCATAAAAGTCAAGGACGTGTTTCATTGGAGAATGCTTACGCTAAACACACAGGGATTCCGCGTTAGCCAGTTTGGTCTGGCTGCTTAGAGCAAAGTAAGCCAATAACGCACTAATGAAATGCTGTTTGTTAATAACAATGTTTAATCATCGGCTGTCAGATATAGAACACCACTGACCTTCATATTTATACAACAGCATGTGCATCTGTCCATGGACTGGAAATTGCATACCACAGTCTTGGATATATCAGTACTACTCGTATAATAATATCAGAGGCGGATCTAGGGGGGCAGGGGCCTGCCCCCCTAAATTTTGCGACAATTATAATTTTATTATATTTTAATTTTAAATAAATTTTTTACGATCCCCCTCCCCCAAAGTTCCCTTGGCATTCCGCCTCATGTCACTGGGTCCCTCCTAAATGGATTTTCTGGATCCGCCACTGATTATAATGAAATGCATGTAATTACTGGATTGCCTCTGGGTGTGTGGTGCACTCAGGGACTAGGCATACTATCAGCAGATGTAGCCGGATGGTACGTTCCAGGTATACAATAGTCAGGCTGCAGGGTAATATAATTATAGCGGTTATATTGGGTCTTGCTTATTTCCTCAATTTGAACACATTGCTAGTGACAGATTATCAACTGTCACGACAGAGTCCGCCAACTCGACAGTTACATTGTAGTTTTTTTCCACTCCCAACTTACGACAGGCGCGCTCAGATTAACAACTAAAAACAAAGGGGCGGGATTTAGTTCAGTCGGTTGAGTGCTCACCTGAGGTGCTTGCGTCGCGGGGTCGAACAACCTCGATCGATCCATTCAATTGATTTTTTTTCTCGTTCCAACCAGTGCAACACAACTGGTCAAAGGCCGTGGTGTGTGCTTTTCTGTCTGTGGTAAAATGCATTTAAAAGATCCCTTGCTGCAAATGGAATAATTTAGCGGGTTTTCTCTCATGACTATATGTCACAATTACCATAGTACCAAATGTTTCACATCCAATAGCCGATGAATAATTAATAAATGTTCTCTAGTGGTATCGTTAAACAAAACAAACTTTAGATTAACAACTAATCGGTGGTTAGAGTTGTATTAGGAGAAACCAGTTGTAATAGTGCCCAGACTAGCAACAAGACATTCGCAAAGTTGGCCATTTCGGTAGTTGGTAGTCTGACTCTAGCATTAGGCTTAAAGTTAGTTTAAGCGATGCTATGTTCTGTGTACAATTTTCGACTGTAGTGTAATATCATTGTAGCCGAACATTAGAGTCAGGATTATGATTAAGATTAAAGTTAGGTTTTTTTTACACTTAGAATAAATATCCTGAAGTGCCTTACACTCTTGGTTATTGGTTATCATACACGGCGGAACATAATGCCAGACGAATTTAATTAACACACTAGTATCACACACTAGAAACAGTATCCTTGTATCAACAACATTTTTAAAAAAGTGTGTATTGACGGGATTCGATCCTACGTCCCCGTGACATTTGACAGTCGGTCACTTGAACCTCATTACCAAAAGGAAAAGTTAACATTTTATTTCGTTTAACGACACCACTAGACCACGTTAATCATCGGCTATTGGATGTCAAACATTTGGTAATTTTGATATGTAGTCTTAGAGAGGAAACCCGCTACATTTTTCCATTAGTAGCAAGGGATTTTTGTATATGCACCATCCCACAGAGAGGATAACACATACCACGGCCTTTGATATGCCAGTCGTAGTGCACGGACTAAATGGGCCCAGACCGACCATGCATCAAGCGAGCACTTTACCAACAGGAAGCACATAACATGGTCACTAAGTTTAACTAGGTAACTTGGTTAATATCAGAGATATTATGTATTGTCTGCCGTGATAATGTAGTTTCGCGGAAACCCAGTTTTGCAACAAGGATAAAGACGTCTATACGTGAGTACGACGTTACATAAAGAGTCTGCTATTTGAGTCGGTGATCATTGTGCTTGTTAGACGAGACGTGAGACATTACAGACTATTAGCCAGACGATCCTGCCAGGAAGCGGGATGTAGTTCAGTGGCAGCGCTCTCGCCTGAGGCGCGGCTGGCCGTAGGATCGATTCACGTACCTAGGTTTCCTCCCACTAGCCCCTCCCAACCAGTGCCTCAACAACTGCTTCATCAAAGGCTATGTTATAGTCTGTTCTGTATGTGGGGCAATATATATTGAGTTCGCATTTTTTTTCTTTTCAGTAGCAGTAGCTTTCCCAATGTAGTAGCCTTACACCTCCCCTTTTCAGTAGCTTTGCACCTCTCCATTGAAGTGGTCTTATGCCTCTCCATTGAAATGGCCTTATGCCTCCTCATTAAAGTGGACTTATGCCTCATGCCTCTCCATTGTAGTGGTCTTGTAGTTCCCTAATTGTTGTCGCCTCACAGCTCCCCACTGTAGAGGTCTTGCAGCTCCCCATTGAAGAGGTCTTGCAGCTCCCCATTGTAGTGGCCTTGCAGCTCCCCATTATAGTGGCCTTGCAGTTCCCCATTGTAGTGGCCTTGCAGCTCCACATTGTAGAGGCCTTGCAGCTCCCCATTGTAGAGGCCTTGCAGCTCCATATTGTAGTGGTCTTGCAGCTCCACATTGTAGTGGCCTTGCAGCTCCCCATTGTAGAGGTCTTGCAGCTCCACATTGTAGTGGCCTTGCAGCTCCACATTGTAGAGGCCTTGCAGTTCCACATTGTAGTGGCCTTGAAGCTCCCCATTGTAGAGGCCTTGTAGCTCCATATTGTAGTGGCCTTGCAGCTCCCCATTGTAGTGGTCTTGCAGCTCCCCTTGCAGTTCCCCATTGTAGAGGCCTTGAAGCTCCCCATTGTAGTGGCCTTGCAGCACCCCATTGTAGATGCTTTGCAGCTCCCCATTGTAGAGGCCTTGTAGCTCCACATTGTAGTCGCCTTGCAGTTTCCCATTGTAGTGGTCTTGCAGCTCCCCTTGCAGTTCCCCATTGTAATGGCCTAGCAGCACCCCATTGTAGATGCCTTGCAGCACCCCATTGTAGATGACTTGCAGCACCCATTGTAGGCCTTGCAAAACCCCATTGTAGATGCCTTGCAGCACCCCATTGTAGAGGTCTTGCAGCACCTCATTGTAATGGCCTAGCAGCACCCTATTGTAGAGGCCTTACACCTTCCCATTGTAGGCCTTGCAGCACCTCATTGTAGAGGCCTTGAAGCACCCCATTGTAGAGGTCTTGCAGCACCTCATTGTAATGGCCTAGCAGCACCCCTTTGTAGATATTTACAGCACCTCATTGTAATGGCCTAGCAGCACCCCATTGTAGAGGCCTTACACCTTCCCATTGTATTGGCCTTGAAGAACTCCATTGTAGAGGTCTTGCAGCACCTCATTATAATGGCCTAGCAGCACCCCATTGTAGAGGCCTTACACCATCGCATTGTAGGCTTGCAGCACCTCATTGTGGAGGCCTTGAAGCACCCCATTGTAGAGGTCTTGCAGCACCTCATTGTAATGGCCTAGCAGCACCCCATTGTAGAGGCCTTACACCTTCCTATTGTAGTGGCCTTGAAGAACCCCATTGTAGATGTTTTACACCTTCCAATTGTATTGGCCTTGAAGCACCCCATTGTAGATGTTTTACACCTTCCTATTGTATTGGCCTTGAAGAACCCCATTGTAGATGTTTTACACCTTCCAATTGTATTGGCCTTGAAGCACCCCATTGTAGATGCCTTACACCTTCCCACTGTAGATGCCTTACACCTTCCCATTGTAGAGGCCTTGAAGCACCTCATTGTAGATGCCTTACACCTTCCCTAGAGGCCTTACACCTTCCCATTGTAGAGGCCTTGAAGCACCCCATTGTAGATGACTTACACCTTCCCATTGTAGAGGCCTTGCAGCACCCCATTGTAATGGCCTAGCAGCACCCCATTGTAGATGCCTTACACCTTCCCACTGTAGATGCCTTACACCTTCCCATTGTAGTGGCCTTGAAGCACCCCATTGTAGAGGCCTTACACCTTCCCATTGTAAAGGCCTTGAAGCACCCCATTGTAGATGCCTTACACCTTCCCATTGTATTGGCCTTGCAGCACCCCATTGTAATGGCCTAGCAGCACCCCATTATAGATGCCTTACACCTTCCCATTGTATTGGCCTTGCAGAACCCCACTGCAGTGGTCTTACACCTTCCCATTGATGTGGCCTTGCAGCACCTCTTTGTAGAGGCCTTGCAGCTCCCAATTGTAGTGGCTTTGCAGCTCCTCGCTGTTGTGGCCTTGCAGCTCCCCATTGTAGTGGCCTTGCAGCATCCCGTTGTAGTGGCCTTGCAGCACCCCATTGTAGTGGCCTTGCAGCATCCCATTGTAGTGGCCTTGCAGCACCCCATTGTAGTGGCCTTGCAGCATCCCATTGTAGAGGCTTTGCAGCACCCCATTGTAGTGGCCTTGCAGCTCACCATTGTAGTGGCCTTGCAGTACCCCATTGAAGTGGCCTTGCAGCTCACCATTGTAGTGGCCTTGCAGCATCCCATTGTAGAGACCTTGCAGCACCCCATTGTAGTGGCCTTGCAGCATCCCATTGTAGTGGCCTTGCAGCATCCCATTGTAGTGGCCTTGCAGCTCCCCATTGTAGACGCTTTGCAGCTCCCCATTGTAGTGGCCTTGCAGCATCCCATTGTAGAGGCCTTGCAGCATCCCATTGTAGAGGCCTTGCAGCATCCCATTGTAGAGGCCTTGCAGCATCCCATTGTAGTGGCCTTGCAGCATCCCATTGTAGTGGCCTTGCAGCATCCCATTGTAGTGGCCTTGAAGCACCCCATTGTAGATGCCTTACACCTTCCCATTGTAGAGGCCTTACACCTTCCCATTGTAGAGGCCTTAAACACCCCATTGTAGATGCCTTACACCTTCCCATTGTATTGGCCTTGCAACACCCCATTGTAATGACCTAGCAGCACCCCATTATAGATGCCTTACACCTTCCCATTGTAGAGGCCTTACACCTTCCCATTGTAGAGGCCTTGAAGCACCCCATTGTAGATGCCTTACACCTTCCCATTGTAGAGGCCTTACACCTTCCCATTGTAGAGGCCTTGAAGCACCCCATTGTAGATGCCTTACACCTTCCCATTGTATTGGCCTTGCAGCACCCCATTGTAATGACCTAGCAGCACCCCATTATAGATGCCTTACACCTTCCCATTGTAGAGGCCTTACACCTTCCCATTGTAGAGGCCTTGAAGCACCCCATTGTAGATGCCTTACACCTTCCCATTGTATTGGCCTTGCAACACCCCATTGTAATGACCTAGCAGCACCCCATTATAGATGCCTTACACCTTCCCATTGTAGAGGCCTTACACCTTCCCATTGTAGAGGCCTTGAAGCACCCCATTGTAGATGCCTTACACCTTCCCATTGTAGAGGCCTTACACCTTCCCATTGTAGAGGCCTTGAAGCACCCCATTGTAGATGCCTTACACCTTCCCATTGTATTGGCCTTGCAGCACCCCACTGCAGTGGTCTTACACCTTCCCATTGATGTGGCCTTGCAGCACCTATTTGTAGAGGCCTTGCAGCTCCCAATTGTAGTGGCTTTGCAGCTCCTCGCTGTTGTGGCCTTGCAGCTCCCCATTGTAGTCGCCTTGCAGCTCCCCGTTGTAGTGGCCTTGCAGCATCCCGTTGTAGTGGCCTTGCAGCACCCCATTGTAGTGCCTTGCAGCATCCCATTGTAGTGGCCTTGCAGCACCCCATTGTAGTGGCCTTGCAGCATCCCATTATAGAGGCTTTGCAGCACCCCATTGTAGTGGCCTTGCAGCTCACCATTCTAGTGGCCTTGCAGCTCACCATTGTAGTGGCCTTGCAGCATCCCATTGTAGAGGCCTTGCAGCAACCCATTGTGGTGGCCTTGCAGCTCCCCATTGTAGAGGCATTGCAGCATCCCATTGTAGAGGCCTTGCAGCTCCACATTGTAGTGGCCTTGCAGCTCCACATTGTAGTGGCCTTGCAGCATCCCATTGTAGAGGCCTTGCAGCATCCCATTGTAGAGGCCTTGCAGCTCCACATTGTAGAGGCCTTGCAGCATCCCATTGTAGAGGCCTTGCAGCACCCCATTGTAGTGGCCTTGCAGCATCTCATTGTAGAGGCCTTGCAGCATCCCATTGTAGAAGCCTTGCAGCATCCCATTGTAGAGGCCTTGCAGCATCCCATTGTAGAGGCCTTGCAGCATCCCATTGTAGAGGCCTTGCAGCTCCCCATTGTATTGGTCTTGCAGCTCCCCTTGCAGTTCCCCATTGTAGTGACCTTGCAGCTCCCTTTGCAGCTCCACATTATAGTGGCCTTGCAGCTCCACATTGTAATGGCCTAGCATCACCCCATTGTAGATGCCTTACACCTTCCCATTGTAGATGCCTTACACCTTCCCATTGTAGTGACCTTGAAGCACCCCATTGTAGATGCCTTACACCTTCCCATTGTATTGGCCTTGCAGCATCCCATTGTAGTGGCCTTTCAGCTCCACATTGTAGATGCCTTGCAGCACCCTATTGTAGAGGCCTTGCAGCACCCCATTGTAGAGGCCTTGCAGCTCCACATTGTAGAGGCCTTGCAGCATCCCATTGTAGTGGCCTTGCAGCATCCCATTGTAGTGGCCTTTCAGCTCCACATTGTAGAGGCCTTGCAGCACCCTATTGTAGAGGCCTTGCAGCACCCCATTGTAGAGGCCTTGCAGCTCCACATTGTAGAGGCCTTGCAGCATCCCATTGTAGTGGCCTTGCAGCATCCCATTGTAGAGGCCTTGCAGCATCCCATTGTAGAGGCCTTGCAGCACCCCATTGTAGAGGCCTTGCAGCACCCCATTGTAGAGGCCTTGCAGCTCCACATTGTAGAGGCCTTGCAGCATCCCATTGTAGAGGCCTTGCAGCATCCCATTGTAGAGGCCTTGCAGCACCCCATTGTAGAGGCCTTGCAGCATCCCATTGTAGAGGCCTTGCAGCACCCCATTGTAGAGGCCTTGCAGCATCCCATTGTAGAGGCCTTGCAGCATCCCATTGTAGAGGCCTTGCAGCATCCCATTGTAGAGGCCTTGCAGCATCCCATTGTAGAGGCCTTGCAGCATCCCATTGTAGAGGCCTTGCATCTCCACATTGTAGAGGCCTTGCAGCATCCCATTGTAGTGGCCTTGCAGCATCCCATTGTAGAGGCCTTGCAGCATCCCATTGTAGAGGCCTTGCAGCACCCCATTGTAGAGGCCTTGCAGCTCCACATTGTAGAGGCCTTGCAGCATCCCATTGTAGAGGCCTTGCAGCTCCACATTGTAGAGGCCTTGTAGCTCCACATTGTAGAGGCCTTGCAGCACCCCATTGTAGAGGCCTTGCAGCATCCCATTGTAGAGGCCTTGCAGCTCCACATTGTAGAGGCCTTGCAGCATCCCATTGTAGAGGCCTTGCAGCATCCCATTGTAGAGGCCTTGCAGCAGTGGCCCCATTGTAGAGGCCTTGGCCTTGCAGCATCCCATTGTAGAGGCCTTGCAGCATCCCATTGTAGAGGCCTTGCAGCACCCCATTGTAGTAGAGGCCTTGCAGCATCCCTTGCAGCAGCATCCCATTGTAGAGGCCTTGCAGCATCCCATTGTAGAGGCCTTGCAGCTCCACATTGTAGAGGCCTTGCAGCATCCCATTGTAGAGGCCTTGCAGCTCCACATTGTAGAGGCCTTGTAGCTCCACATTGTAGAGGCCTTGCAGCATCCCATTGTAGAGGCCTTGCAGCATCCATTGTAGAGGCCTTGCAGCACCCCATTGTAGAGGCCTTGCAGCATCCCATTGTAGAGGCCTTGCAGCATCCCATTGTAGAGGCCTTGCAGCACCCCATTGTAGAGGCCTTGCAGCATCCCATTGTAGAGGCCTTGCAGCATCCCATTGTAGAGGCCTTGCAGCATCCCATTGTAGAGGCCTTGCAGCTCCCCATTGTATTGGTCTTGCAGCTCCCCTTGCAGTTCCCCATTGTAGTGACCTTGCAGCTCCCTTTGCAGCTCCACATTATAGTGGCCTTGCAGCTCCACATTGTAATGGCCTTGCAGCACCCCATTGTAGATGCCTTACAGCTTCCCATTGTAGAGGCCTTACAGCTTCCCATTGTAGTGACCTTGCAGCACCCCATTGTAGATGCCTTGCAGCCTTCCCATTGTATTGGCCTTGCAGCATCCCATTGTAGTGGCCTTGCAGCTCCCCATTGTAGAGGCCTTGCAGCATCCCATTGTAGAGGCCTTGCAGCACCCCATTGTAGAGGCCTTGCAGCACCCCATTGTAGAGGCCTTGCAGCATCCCATTGTAGAGGCCTTGCAGCATCCCATTGTAGTGGCCTTGCAGCATCCCATTGTAGAGGCCTTGCAGCTCCCATTGTAGAGGCCTTGCAGCCCATTGCAGCACCCCATTGTAGAGGCCTTGCAGCACCCCATTGTAGAGGCCTTGCAGCTCCACATTGTAGAGGCCTTGCAGCATCCCATTGTAGTGGCCTTGCAGCATCCCATTGTAGAGGCCTTGCAGCACCCTATTGTAGAGGCCTTGCAGCACCCCATTGTAGAGGCCTTGCAGCTCCACATTGTAGAGGCCTTGCAGCATCCCATTGTAGAGGCCTTGCAGCATCCCATTGTAGAGGCCTTGCAGCATCCCATTGTAGAGGCCTTGCAGCATCCCATTGTAGAGGCCTTGCAGCTCCACATTGTAGAGGCCTTGCAGCATCCCATTGTAGTGGCCTTGCAGCTCCACATTGTAGAGGCCTTGCAGCTCCACATTGTAGAGGCCTTGCAGCTCCACATTGTAGAGGCCTTGCATCCCAGGCCTTGCATCCCATTGTAGAGGCCTTGCAGCATCCCATTGTAGAGGCCTTGCAGCATCCCATTGTAGAGGCCTTGCAGCATCCCATTGTAGAGGCCTTGCAGCATCCCATTGTAGAGGCCTTGCAGCATCCCATTGTAGAGGCCTTGCAGCATCCCATTGTAGAGGCCTTGCAGCATCCCATTGTAGAGGCCTTGCAGCTCCACATTGTAGAGGCCTTGCAGCATCCCATTGTAGAGGCCTCTCAGCATCCCATTGTAGAGGCCTTGCAGCACCCCATTGTAGTGGCCTTGCAGCATCCCATTGTAGAGGCCTTGCAGCATCCCATTGTAGAGGCCTTGCAGCATCCCATTGTAGAGGCCTTGCAGCTCCACATTGTAGAGGCCTTGCAGCATCCCATTGTAGAGGCCTTGCAGCATCCCATTGTAGAGGCCTTGCAGCATCCCATTGTAGAGGCCTTGCAGCATCCCATTGTAGAGGCCTTGCAGCATCCCATTGTAGCCTTGGCCTTGCAGCATCCCATTGTAGAGGCCTTGCAGCATCCCATTGTAGAGGCCTTGCAGCATCCCATTGTAGAGGCCTTGCAGCATCCCATTGTAGAGGCCTTGCAGCATCCTTGCAGCTCCACATTGTAGTGGCCTTGCAGCATCCCATTGTAGAGGCCTTGCAGCATCCCATTGTAGAGGCCTTGCAGCATCCCATTGTAGAGGCCTTGCAGCACCCCATTGTAGAGGCCTTGCAGCATCCCATTGTAGTGGCCTTGCAGCATCCCATTGTAGAGGCCTTGCAGCATCCCATTGTAGAGGCCTTGCAGCATCCCATTGTAGAGGCCTTGCAGCATCCCATTGTAGAGGCCTTGCAGCACCCCATTGTAGTGGCCTTGCAGCATCCCATTGTAGAGGCCTTGCAGCATCCCATTGTAGAGGCCTTGCAGCATCCCATTGTAGAGGCCTTGCAGCATCCCATTGTAGAGGCCTTGCAGCATCCCATTGTAGTGGCCTTGCAGCATCCCATTGTAGTGGCCTTGCAGCATCCCATTGTAGAGGCCTTGCAGCTCCACATTGTAGAGGCCTTGCAGCATCCCATTGTAGAGGCCTTGCAGCATCCCATTGTAGAGGCCTTGCAGCATCCCATTGTAGAGGCCTTGCAGCATCCCATTGTAGAGGCCTTGCAGCATCCCATTGTAGAGGCCTTGCAGCTCCATTGTATGGCCTTGCAGCATCCCATTGTAGAGGCCATCCCATTGTAGAGGCCTTGCAGCTCCACATTGTAGAGGCCTTGCAGCTTGAGGCCATCCCATTGTAGAGGCCTTGCAGCATCCCATTGTAGAGGCCTTGCAGCACCCCATTGTAGAGGCCTTGCAGGTCCTCACTGTTGTGATAAATACAGCACTGCCAACACGGACGGCTCAACTAAAGGCACCCCACTGTAGAGGCCTTGCAGCATCCCATTGTAGAGGCCTTGCAGCATCCCATTGTAGAGGCCTTGCAGCATCCCATTGTAGAGGCCTTGCAGCACCCCATTGTAGTGGCATTGCAGCATCCCATTGAGGCCCCACTGACTTACTGGCAAAGGTGGGAAGTAGTCGGGTACAGCCAATCTCCTTCTGAATGGCAAAACTAGTATTAAAAGAAAGTAATAGTATTAAATTCCACCACCGCAAGCAAGACACCAGCAGACGATAATATCCAGACTACGGACTGGTCATTGTCATACCTTGTCCCAACCCATTGGGCTATTTCTCGTGCCACCCAGTGCTCCACAACTGGTATAACAAAGGCCGTGGTATGTACTATCCTGTCTGTGGGATGGTGCATATAAAAGATCCCTTGCTGCTAATCGAAAAGAGTAGCCCATGAAGTGGGACTGGCGGGTTTCCTCCCTCAATATCTGTGTGGTCCTTAACCATATGTCCGACGCCACATAACCGTAAATAAAATGTGTTTAGTGTGTCGTTAAATAAAACATTTCCTTCCTTCCTCTTGTCCCAAATGTACGGCCTATAGCTGGTAGTCACTGACGTCTGTTCATGTCAAACGGGACAGTAGTCTCCAGAGCACAGTCTGCTGTCCAGTCCCCTATCCAATGAAAGAAAGAAAGAAAGAAATGTTTTATTTAACGACGCACTCAACACATTTTACCTATCCAACGAACGTTCAAGGACTGGCCGAACGGAGCACTGGCTGACAAGCTTTGGATCACCAAAGAAGACTTCATTCACATTGCGGTATTTTCAGTACAACCGGACTCGAAATTTATAGTATGATAATTTATATAGCTTAACGGGGCGGGATGTAGCCCAGTGGTAAAGCGCTCGCTTGATGCGCGGTCGGTTTGGGATCGATCCCCGTCGGTGGGTCCATTGGGCTATTTCTCGTCACCACGACTGGTATATCAAAGGCCGTGGTATATGCTATCCTGTCTATGGGATGGTGCATATAAAAGATCCCTTGCTACTAATGGAAAAATGTAGCGGGTTTCCTCTCTATGACTGTCAAAATGACCATATGTTTGACATCCAATAGCCGATGATTAATAAATCAATATGCTCTAGTGGTGTCGTTAAACAAAATAAACTATATAGCTTAAACGCAGAAATTTAAAGAATGATCATCTATATAGCTTAAACGCAGAAATTTAAAGCATGATCATCTATATAGCTTAAACGCAGAAGAGTAAGAAGTGAGTTTTCACAGCTCAACAGAGAGGAGCTAATACCGGGATGCGAACCGAGTATTTACTAGCCTCAAGTCCGATAGCTTAATAGATAACCACTACACCGCTGAAGCCGGTGCAGTTGTTTGTAATGACAACTCATTTATCCTCATCACATGCATTGCGTTGTACAATATTTTACCTACATTACTGTGCATAGCCACACGGTTGTTACCCATACTATTCGGGGGCGGGACGTAGCCAGGTGGTACAGCGCTCGCTTGATGCGCGGTCGGTGTGAGATCGATCACCGTTGGTGGCCACATTGCGCTATTTCTCGTTCCAGCCAGTGCACCACTACTGGTATATCAAAGGCCGTGGTATGTACTACCCTGTCTGTGGGATGGTGCATATAAAAGATGCCTTGCTGCTAATCGAAAAGAGTAGCCCATGAAGTGACAGCAGGTTTCCTCTCTTGATATCTGTATGGTCCTTAACCATATGTCTGACGCCATATAACCGTAAATAAAATGTGTTATGGAAAGTCCGTCAGTAGGTACCTGTAATTAAAAGTGATTTTGTGTCATGGCTGATACAGCAATTGTGGTATGGGAATGAGAGTATAGTACATAGTTTTAATTTATTTTTTACATATCTGTTAAGTCTCCGATATTAGTTTAATGCATATATAAAGTTAATCATAAAAGGCATTACAAAAAAATACACAACTCACGTGAAATATGGGTGGGTGGGTGCTACCTCATTTTCTCTACGATTTCGTCGTTTCCAGTACATCCACAGAGATTAAAACGAGGAGAAAATGAATCATTGGGTACGTATGAGACTAAGGGTGTGAGGAAACAGTAACTTGGCTTAAAATACTAAGTCTTTAAAATTACAAAACGTGTAGAAATTTAATTCCTCAGATACATTAGATATATGATTCCGTTCCGGTTCGTTCAGTTCCGGTAGGTCTGGTCCGCATTTTTACAACACCCCCCTAAATGTAGTGATCTTAGTCGTTTAACCTCCCATACGAGATGTGCTTATATGTCATGTCATGTCATAGGGTTTTACGTGCACATTCA